>NC_141032.1:18615000-18772500 GCF_052040795.2 Danio rerio
GCTGGTCATTTTTCAGCCTGACCAGCTAACACCCAGCTGTAAATGGCTGGAAACCAGCCTGGAAATGGTCAAAACCCCTCCAAAGCCAGGCTGGTCAACCAGCTAAAACCGGCCTAAGCTGGTTTAAGCTGTTTTTTCAGCAGGGTTCTGAGATTGTTCAGTAATTTTAATTTATTTGACTATATCGGAAAGTTTATTTCATGCTGTTACAAGCAGGTTTGATGATGATGGATAAAATAAAAATGAAAAATCAACTGTTTTTAAAGGTTAACATTGGTTATTAAAAGTGAAATAATGAACAAAGGAGCAAGGACGTGAAATTCTTAAGAAAATTATTTTGTGTTATTTGAATTTTTGGTCACACTTTACAATAAGGTTCATTAGTTAATGTTAAGTAATGCATTTACTAACATGAACAAACATTAAACAATATGTTTACCACAGTATATATTCATGTTAATAAATGTTAGTTAATAAAAATACAGTTGTGCATTGTTAGGTCATGTTAACTCATGGTGCATTAACTAATGTTAAAAAGCATAGACTTGAATGTTAATAATGCTTTAGTAAATGTTCAATTTTGATTAATAAATGCTGTACATGTGTTGTTCATGATTAGTTCATGTTAGTAAATGCATTAAATAATGAACCTTATTGTAAAGTGTTACCGAATTTTTATACCGATTAGATGTCGATAAAATATTTTGGTAATACTTTATTTTGATGGTCCAATTGAGTATTAGTAGGATGTCTGCTTAATATCTGTTAATATGCTCCTTCAACAGACATTTAACTGACTATAAAAAAAACATTGCAAGTACATATCAGCTTACCCTAACCCTAACATCAACCCCAACCTAACAGTCTACTTATAATCTAATGAAAGTTAGTTGGCATTTAGATGCAATATAACTTAAATTCAACAAACGGACCATCAAAATAAACTGTAACCAATACTTTTTGACTAAACATACAAAAGTTATGAATGTTAGTAGTTAAAATTGGTAAAACAAGAGCTGATCTCTTAATTGTGAATACTGTAAATATTTAAATTTATTGATTGAGCACAATTTAAACAATGTGCTGTATAAAGAAGACAAACAGTAATCAAATTATGACGTGCTGTGAAACGAACCCAACAAAACATAAAAGAAAGCCAGATAAATTATTTGAATCTAGATTTGTTAAGTTTTTTTTTTTTTTTTTTTCAGATTCTTCTATAAAAATCTCTTTGATTCTTCTTGTAATTTTCCTTGTCTTGTCTCTGCAGACGGCTGTTGTATAGGATGAAAATGGGAACACACCAGAGCCCTAAATCACCTAGAGCAACACCATGTAAGTGCCTGGTTAGTAAACAGATGTAAAAGATAGAAAATGTGGAAACAGACAAAGAGAGAAGAACACTGGTGCACTCACATTTATTATTCAATCATTTCAGATCTTTCTCCTATTTTAATGAGTTCCTGCTAAATGCCCAAGGCAAAGCTGGGTTATTTGCCATGAAGATAGTAAGAAGCTTTCATATGTTTTAAATGAATCATTTTTTTAGAGCTGGGTATAAAAATACCTGGGTACCTGGAGATGCTACAAATTCAAAAGCTTTAATTTGAAACATTAAAAATTGCATCAGACAGTTTTTGTCCCTCCTGCTTATATGTACTCCTGCTGGTAATTCTGGTATTTATACAGGACAGTCTTTTTAAAGTCAGTTTATATCATTGGCTAGTAAATTGGATACAAGTCATGTAGCCCAGAATGATAGCTCAACCAGTAAATTAGTAAAAATACATTTCTTACAATTACACCTTTACTGCATCACATGTAACACTCAGTTCACAACTTGAAAGTGTTGTAAAAATACACTGAAGTCTTTTTGTGGAATTTTTCAATTTTTAGATATCTAGTTTAATGAAGTTGCTAAATGTATATTCTTACATAGCGAATACTAATTACTATTAACAATAATATAATTATTATTTCTAATACAGCAACTGTGTTTGTTTCCTCATTCTGCTTACCTCAGGTGACCAAACTTGTGAAAAAGGTAGGATAAAATGTCATTAAATATGAAAGAACAAAAGGTAACACTTTATTTGACATTATCCCTTTTACATTACATGCATTTAGTTAGGTAGTAGTGCTGATACAGCACAGTAATCAGTGAAATAATGAGATCAATGCAAATGTCATCAAATATGAAAGAAATAAAAATAAAATATATATTTTTTGCTACAAAGTAGCTCTAAAATGCAATGCTGTTATTATTGAACTTAAATCAGTTCAGTGTTAATTTAGGTCATTTTAAAACTGTATTGTTTCGGTTCAATTTACCTATAAACTGTTCTCCAACATGTTCATTACCAGCTCAATCTTGTGTTAATTTATTGGCATTGTTGCAAAATGCAATGCAAATTTTAAAAAAGCAGCTCTTGACATTAGTATCATCATATATCTTAGTACAGTAAACAGATTGTTCCTATTTGAGTGTAGTCAAATCAATGACATGACTGAAATTAAAGTATAATTTTTATAGTGCATATTAATTAGAATTATTTAGCACTTTTTTCAGTATATACATCGTAATTGGGATAACGTACATAAAGTGTAACCTACAAATATATATAAATATTTTTACTTTTCAAATTCATTTGTAATACACTCACTGGCCACTTTATAATGTACATCTTACTAGTACAGGTTGGATCCAGTTTGCTTTCAGAACTGCCTTTATCCTTAATGGCATAGATTCAACAAGGTAATGGAAATATTCCTCAGAGATGTTACTCCATATTGACATGATAGCATCACACAGTTGCTCCAGATTTGTTCGCTGCACATCCATGATGCGAATTTCCAATCTTCCATTGTTTAATTTGGTAACACTTTATTTTACAACCCGCAAAGTACCGCGTAAGTACAGTGAAATTACAGTGTACTTTTCTGTACGTACTGTGTAAGTATAATGAACGTATGTGTAGGTATAAGGGAACAAACCTGTACGCGGTACTTTGCGGGTTGTAAAAGAAATTTTTAATTTTGGTGAGTCTGTGTGAATTATAGCCTCTGAGCTGACTGGTGTGGCACCCAGTGTGGTCTTCTGATGCTGTAGCCCATTCGCCTCAAGGTTCGATGTGTTGTGCGTTCAGAGATGCTCTTTTGCATACCTCGGTTTACGAGTGGTTATTTGAGTTACTGTTGCCTTTCTATCAGCTTGAACCAGTCTGGCCATTTTCCTCTGACCTCTAGCATCAACTTCAAAGTCACTTAAATCACCTTTCTTCCTCATTCCGATGCTCGGTTTGAACTGCAGCAGATCGTTTCGACCATGTCTACATGCTTAAATGCATTAAGTTGCTGCCATGTAATTGGCTGATTAGAAATGTGCGTTAATCAGCAGCTGGACAGGTGTACCTACTAAAGTGGCTGGTGAGTGTATGTAAAATTGGTATTTCAGCTATTTTCACCAAACTTATAAACATGGCTGGTTCTTGCAAAAAAAAGAAAAAGAAAAAAAAAGTTACATCAAGAATACCTGTTAACATCTTAATACTCAGTAGAGATGCTGAAATAATTAATAATAATTACAGTAATTATGATGTGCTCATTGCTTGCTGAAATATTATGTGGTATGCCCTTCCCGATAACTCTGACCTATGAAATGTCCTTGTAATGTGAATATATCCCCTCACTCCACTGATTCTCCTCTCCTCCTTGTACCCTTTGATGTCTTGTATTCTCCTGACTCACCCACCCTCCAGAGGACTGTGACAGTGAAAGCAGTGTCAGTGGACAGCATGTAGGTGAGCGCATGCACCCTACACACTGAAATGCACTCTTCATAGCTTTGGCTCTGGATGATGCTTTTTTGTGTGGTGTGAACTGTTTTACTGTAAATCAGTACACTTTAGCACAGAGTTCATGCGCTTAGCACATCCTAAGATTTCAGCCATTGGTCATATCTTGACGGCTCACTGGTCTGCTGCTGGCTTTAAACAACTACCTCTTTGAGTTTTAGTCTCATTGGCGTTTGGTGCTTTTTGCTTAGTAGAAGATTACTTCACATTTATACCCTTTCTGTTTGTGGACTTTACTGCTTGAAGGTCAAGTTCTCTCAACAATGAAAATGTACTATTTACTCACCCTTTAGTCGTTTTACACCTTTATGAGTTCCTTCATTTTGTTGAACGTAGGGTATAATATGAAGAGTTTAGATGCAAAATCCCGATCATACACCCGATCATACACTCAGCACAATAAGGCGCAAGACGTGTTTGTCGTGATGTGCTGCTATTTTCAGACCAATGCAACCCTAATATTCCCGTTTAAATGGCAAATCCTTTTGCTTCATTTTGTGGACTCATAGACGAATTACCATGTTTGTAAACATTCAGAATGGGTGCGCAGCGAGGTTGCAGAAAAAATCCATGAAATGCATAAAACTCCAAGAGATTATACAAAAGAGAAGTTAAAGGCCTACAAGTCTGTAGGATTTTGTTCTGTGTGGTCATGTGCAAGAAATAATGTTCCATGATTACCAGATTCAAAACTTTGTAGCTTTAAAAACCGAGGTTCTGCCTACCCAAAGATAAGGAAAGAAGACGGTACTAGACGTCCTGGGTAATT
Organism: Danio rerio; assembly: GCF_052040795.2. Classification (NCBI taxonomy): domain Eukaryota; kingdom Metazoa; phylum Chordata; class Actinopteri; order Cypriniformes; family Danionidae; genus Danio; species Danio rerio. The sequence continues at coordinate 18,619,624 of NC_141032.1, forward strand.
AATCATCAACAAGCAAAACAACTGCATTCTGACAGCGAACTGCACCTGTATGGCAGGGTATGTGAACTTACACTTTCACCTTTCATTCTTTGCATTCAATGTCCGCAGTAATAATTAACTGTTTTTACTAAAATCATTGCTGCAATCAAAAACGAGTAATGTGTATGATTTAGCGTAGTGTGAACTTACCTGATATGAAATGAGTCCGGCTTTTTTAATTAGGGGCTCACTTCATTTAGCTCCTTGTTTGTCAGGAAATATGGAGACCCAGGCGCAAGGGAGAAGTTCAAAGGATTTATTGAACAGAAATAAATCAACAATTCTGCTCTTCTGGGCAGTAAGAAAACAATCACTCCGAAATAGCACAGACAGTCAGAAATCGACCCTCCTCTGGGCGTTGTAGGACTGATCAAACTCAAAAGACCCTCTTGGGTTAGCAGTAGAAAAGTAGAGACAGACCTCAGGGAGCCCGAGAAGATGAGACCTCACCCGATCGTGGACTGTGGGCAGAGCAGAGGTGAGCCAGAGCACAGGTAAACGGATGATAAGTGGTAGACTAAACAACACAGGACTAGACGAGACGGATAGTAAATGTGTAGATATCTTGAACAGAGAGAACCAGTTGCACATGTAGCTCTTAGAACACAGAATCAATTAACAAGCACAGAACGAGGGAGAGGGGAAGACTAAATAGCTAAAATAATCAGGGAGAACAGGTGAGAGCAATGGGGAAGGGAAAACAAGCGAATTGATAACAGGTGAAACTGCATACAAATGACAATACACAAGAGGGAGACAGAGAAGTAACAAAAAACCCCGACATTGTTAGCCAAAAACGTCTGCAGTTGGCATTAAAAGTAGTGGGGTGTACTGTAGAAGTTAAGTTTTCTTTTTTTGGACTTTGGAATTTGGCATCCTATCACACAACACGACATTTTTGCTATTGCAAGCGGTCTCTTTTTGCAACCGGGAATTACTGTGCCGGTCTAAAAGAGGCACATTGCTGTTTTGAGGAAATAAAATAGACTGCGCAATTGACCAGCTGACAGGTCTAAAGTCCAGTGCAGAGCGTGTTAGTTTTGCTCCTTAAACATACACCTGGGCTATTCAATTGGTGGTCCACGGGCGAAACTTGGCCCCTAAGGCAATTAGTTCTGGCTTTCCAAATAGGCTAGAGTGACCATCAAAAATGTATTTAGTTCATTTGAAAAAACGGCTGCTATTGTTATGAAGTGACATGCGTTTGTTTAATACAGCACGATTTGCTGATTTTACTATTAACCGCGCTTTAATCCGTCAAGGCTAATTAATATTTAAGGCTTCTCAATGCCGTGTTCCCCATCGAGAGGGAACTTCAATGCTATGTGGAATACTTCCACTATGGGGATTTCGTCAGAAGCCAATCATATGAAAGAGTAATAAAACGGGCCAATGAAATGCTAATGAGTTGGCAGCATCAGCGTGCACAGCTGGCGTCAATTACAATCGCTTTTAGAGTCTTTCACAAAGCTTCTGAGAGAGTCTTATGAGTCTTATGTGCTCTCCACAAAGATAGAGAAAGAGAAAGCAGGCTGCTTCTTCCGGTCCAGAGAGTGCGATAAGTGTTCAATTCTGGATGCGGTAGTTCCCTGTCCCTGAATGATGGGCATGAGCACTGCATCTGCGTGCGTGTCCTCCCTCACAACCCTTGACGGTGGAGCAGCCAGAAGGTAAGAGTCGTTTCCCCAGATCGAGCGTGTAATTGCGGTCAACTTTTGCCCGCATGGTGCCTCTTCCTGGAGGGGTAAGCCAAGTCTCCTCTCCAAGGCATGTAGGTTATCTACACAGCCGCGGATCAGGCTGCTTCTGCCCTGCATGCGATGGCCAATTACCAGCGCTACCAAGCACAGGCGCTGGCCCAGCTGCATGAGGGTGGTTTCAACCCAGGCCTAAATCATAAGCTTTGCACAACAACAGACTATACTGTGCGTACCACTGGTCAGCTATGTTTGTCCTGGGAAGCACGATGGCCACATTAGTGGTCTAGGAACGCCACGTCTGGTTAAACCTGGCTGATATGCGTGATGTTGACTAAGTTCGCTTTCTTAACACACCCATATCCCAGGCTGGCCTGTTTGGCGACACCAACGATGAATTCACCCAGGAATTCATGACGGTAAAAGAGCAGTTGGATACGATGGGTAAAGTTATCTATCGGTGGGATCGCAAGACCACTCTCCCCACGAGCCATCAACATCCACTAATCCTTGCTGAGGGCGCCCACCTGCATCTTCAAGATCTGCTCCAGTGCCCCCGCCTGTGCGTCTGACCTAGTATCCTGCAGGTAACCAGCACCTTGCCCTAGGGCACCCCTAAGTCTGATAAATAGACCACAAAGCGTCCCTGAGATCGCCATCCAGAGAGGAGGGAACTTGCTCTTTCCCCGGTGGAGGGCCGGGATCTACAATATCTGACATTTTTTTACAACGCCACCAAAATCTCAAAGAAAGAGCATTTTTCCACTTCCCCGGATGTGACAGCCCGAACACTGCCAGTTTGGGATGCTATGCCTTCCAGCTCACAGGATCTGTGCACTTAGTCAGTGGCTTCCACTTAGCCAGTGGCTCTCACACTCCTAGCACCCCTCTGGAGCCTGTGTGCGAGGTGAGAGTGAACCTCTCTTATGCACAGAGACATGGTACTTCGGCACCTCGACCAATTGGGACTTCAGGTCAACCAAGAGAAGAGCAAGCTTGCCCCTGTGCAGAGCAATCCATTTCTCAGGTTGGAGCTGGACTCAGTCACGATGTCAGCATGCCTCTCTGGAGAGCGCACCGAGCTGATGCTGAACAGTCTGAGAGAGTTCGACAGGAAAACGGTGGTCCCCCTGAAATCTTTTCATGCGTGCCATTCACATCCCGGGCAAGCTCAACCATCCAGCGATGCGCTCTAACGGCAGCTTCAATGTCCAGGAGAATGGAGACTCCACCCTGAGTCTGTCCAGCTGATATGGGTGCGCTTCAGGGAAGACCAGGTTGACCTGTTTGCTTCCCCCGAAAACGTCTATTGCCAGTGGTTCTTTTTTCTGACTGAGGGCTCCTTCGGCATGGATGCACTGGTCCACAGCTAGCCTCGCCATATGCGTTTCCCCCAGTGAGCCTGCATGTGCAGCAGCTGTGCAAGTCCAGGGAAGACGAGGAGGTCTTGCTAGTTGCGCCTCTCTGGCCCAACCGGACCTGGATATCAGAACTCTCCCTACTCGCGACTGCCCCTTCCTGGCAGATCCCTTTGACAGAAGACCTACTCTCTCAGGGACAGGGCACCATCTAGGACCCTTGTCTAGATCTATGGAACCTCCATGTGTGGTCCAGTGCTGCAGGCTGGCCTACTCTCATGTTTTCCTTAGACTTCGTCCGGGATATGTGCCTAAGGTTCCTACCTTAATATTTAAGGACCAGTTAGGCCTGCAACCAATAACTGTGAAGAAGGCAGACCCAGCCCTTTCGTTGCTGGGTCCTGTTTGTGCTTTACTCAGAACTTTAGGTCTTCTGAGCAGCTTTATGTCTGTTAAGGTGGTCGGCAGAAGGTAAGTACCGTATCTAAACAGTGGTTGGCCCACTAGATAGTAGTTCCATTTCCCCTCAGGTTATCCACCAGCGGTGAGAGCTCACTCCACTCGTCACTTCACTCCACTGGTTGCTAGCACGTGGCGCCTCTCTAACACACATCTGCAAAGCTGAGGGCTGGGCAACACCTAATACATTTGCGAGATTTTATTATCTGCGAGTGGAGCCGGTTTCCTCATGTGTGCTGGGAAACCCTGGTGAATGAGGATATTTGGTTGGGTGTTACTGTGCCTCTCTCTCTAAAACAGAGATGCATGTGCTTTCTCGCTCTGTCATTTAAGTTCCCTACTTGGCAAACCCTTCAAAGATCCTTCGAAGCCCCCAGCATCTGACTCAGGAGTCAGGTGCTTGGCCCATTATGTTGTTGGCATTCCCACTGGTCAGCCCGCAATCTGGGTATAGGTGCCTGCTATGTGCAATCCCCACTGGCGATCCCATATGCTAAACTCAGCTACGGTTCAGTCCTCCCTCTTAGGCGAGCCCGTGTCTTCCCTCCCCGCTAACCATCTTCTCATATGTGTACTCCCCCTTCTCAGGGCTACTCCATTTGCCTTCTTGTCACCAGGTTTTCCCTTCTGGGCAGCAGGTGGCCGCAGTATCCTCCCTATCTGGACTTCCTGCTTCCCAATGTACTGTTGGTGTCATGACTGTCTGTGTCTACCAGATGCCGCTGTAGTTTGCCGGCACTCTCAGCGAACTACAGTGGTGAAAGAACTACGTCCTACGATGTATGAACTAAGTCCATACATCCTACGTGCAATACACCCGGTATTACTTACACTGATTGGCCATTCACAGCTGTTCCCGTTTCCTGTTGATTTCCTGGACTATTTGTACAACCATTCACCAATTGTTTATTACTGCGTCGTTTGTCTTTCTTGTCTTCATTGTCTAGTAAGTCTTGTAAAGTGAGTTTGTTGTTTCCAGAGCCCTGTTCCTGTTCCTGATACCTGCCGTAGTTTCTTGTTTTGTTGTTTATTTGTTACTTTGTTACTTTTGAACTTTGGATGTCTTGTTTTTCCGTTACTGCACGATCTCTTTAATAAAACTGCACTTGGATCCAACACCTTTCTACAACAAACCATGACAGAACGACGCAGTCATTATATATCCAGCAGATAACAAGATCATGCTTCTAAAACAATGTAATCGCTCCATAGAGTGTTGCATCAAGGAGTTTGTAGACCTGGCCCCAAGCAGCACCTACAGTGATTTGCTTTTAATGATGTTTTTTAGAGGAGGACTTTTAGAACCAGTCCGATCTCAAATGCCACCATATGAGGAGGACTGGAGCCTCTATCGTTTCATTGAGCACACACTGTTGATTTCTGTTGAGTTAAGAATAGGATGTGTGTTTGTATCAGTCTCAGTTTTTTGAGCACACTTCGTTATTATTGTTAATTTATTTATTTGATGGAAATTAGAATTGAATATTGAAATGTTTTTTTTTTTTTTAAACAATCTTTGCGCTTAACAAATAAAATTAAATATGTAGGCTAATGGATGTTTAGTGGAGTGTGTACAACACCATTTCTTCATCCACGAAAGTAAGCAAAAGTGGATTCAGACAAGCCCTTAATGCTTTTGCACCATGCGCTTTAGACTTTGCGCCTAGATTGTTAAAATTGCGTCTGACATGTTCATCTAAAATTTCTCTAAAAATTTTCTCAGGCTGTTGTGTGTAGTTTCAGTCATTTTACTCTGTGCAAAGAGTAGGTTATTTTCATTGCCTTTAAAGTGAAATAACTGAACATAAACATATGAGGCTAAGAAAAACGCAAATTTTAAAGGAAATTGTCAGACGGCACTTTTTTTTTGCATCTTAACTCTTCATATTGACATCCATAGTCGGAAATACAAATACTACCAGAGTCAATATTTACAGGTTTTTGTGTTCATCCAAAAGAAGAAACTTAATCAGGTGTGGAACAAGTGTAGCAGTGAGTAAATGACAGAATTTTCATTATTGGATGAACTATGACTTTCATAAAGGGACAGTTGACCCAAAGATTAAGTATCTGTCATTGTTTACCCTCGTGCTGTTTAGCTGAGCCTGCATGATTTGAATTCAGTTGGTTAGTCTGTCAGCATTTTTCTTTTTTATTTATCTTTTATGTTTCATGGAGGAAAGGTATATGGAACCCAAGTCCTTTTTAATACAATTATGTCTTTGAGTTATATTTTCATTGTTTTTGTCATCATTAAAGTGTTGGTTTTTGTCAATTATTTTGTCCTAATTTTGAGTTTTTACATTATACTTGTGACTTTTATGTGAGTGTGAACTTGTCATAATTATGACATTTTATCTTATTATTTCTAATAAATATTTCACTTACCTATAAAACATTTTTTTTCTTTCCGTCTATTTTCCCCTTATCATTTTAATATATTTTTACTGAATAATTTGGATTTACCACAAAATAGTTTTAATCATACAATGTAAAACTTAAATTTTTGGATGAACTGTTCCTTTCGGAATGAACCACAGGTGCACTGCTATAGCTGGGGAACTATTTGCTTGTGGCTAATGGCTCACGCAAGCTTTGGCATGGCTGATAAAGCTTGTGACAATCTCTATAGAACTATAATGGATGTCTGATATGGTCTAACATTAGTTGTAGTTTCTCCAAAGTGTAAGGCGGTCGCACCGTCCTGTGGCCAGGCCTTTTCCTGGGAGTTTTACTCAGGTACCATGTTTCATTTATACCTGTAAGGCAAACAGATACTGTGCTGCTTTATCTTAGCTATTACATATAAAATGTTACCAAGCAGCTAAACAGCATGTTGATTCTCCCCCAGAGATGTAGTTGTTACATTAAAAAAAGGAGCAGTGTGAGAAACATGATATTTTTAATCTGGAGGATGCACCTCTTTCCACCCTTGCCGTTTTGTCTGATTCTGTCCTGTCTAATTCTGATCTTGTCTATGTTTGTTGATGTTCTTTTCCTCTGTTAATCTGTTGGAAAAATCTAATTGTGCTCGCAGCTGGTCTAAGAAGAAGCTTTAGGCTGAGCCGCAAGGATCACCAGGGTTCAAATAAAGAGTCTCATACACCAGAGTCCACAGAGAATGAATTCCTCATATATGAAGAGGTGACCCTACATCAGATGAGACTGCAAGATAAACCAAGGCTTGTGGTACTTATAGGTAAGATTATATGCTTTGTTTGCATTTATGGTCAATGCTTTGTTTGCATTCAGAATCTCATTTCTGCCTATTATTGCTTAAGGATCTCTTGGAGCTCGGATCAATGAACTGAAGCAGAAGGTGATTGCTGAGAATCCTCAACGGTATGGAGTCGCTGTGCCACGTGAGTTTATTTCTTTCTTATTTGTTTAACAGCTAAAGAAAAACTCCATTTAAACATGGTGTAAATATGCATTATTTCGGCATTTTGATCACATGTGGAAAATGCAAACTATTGGTTGCGCTGTACCAAATGTTTATGTCCACCTTGTCAATGCCACGTAGAAACAGTAGTGAATTTTTGACTGAGCACTCACGACTGGATCACTTAAAATGGCAAGTGGAAAGTAGAATAAAACAGATGCTGAATTTAATGATATAGTTCACCAAAAACTACAATTCTGTCTTCATGTATCAATTAATAAGATATTTTGAAAAATGTATTCACTTATCTCGTTACACTTTACAATAAGGTTTATTAGTTAATTTTAATTAATGCATTTACTAACATGAACAAACAATGAACAATACATTTACTACAGTATTTATTCATGTTAGTTAACGTTAGTTAATGAAAATTCAGTTGTTCATCGTTAGTTCATGTTAACTCACAATGCATTAACTGATGTTAACAAGCATGGACTTGAATGTTAATAATGCATTAGTAAATGTCAATTATGATGAATAAATGCTGTACAAGTGTTGTTCATGATTAATTCATGTTAGTAAATTTATTAACTAATGATTCTTATTGTAAAGTGTTACCATTTATTTTATACTGTGGGTGTCAAGGGTTACCAGTTTCCAAAATTTTTCTAAATGTCTTCTTTTGTATTATACTTTTTTATATAATAAATAATATATATATATTTTAGATATATATATATATATATATATATATATATATATATATATATATATATATATATATATATATATATATATATAGAGGTGTGAACCTATACTGGTCTCACGGTTCGGTTCGGTTACGATTATCATGCCTTCGATTCGGTTCAATTCGATATCTCGGTGCATCACGGTGCATTGACGATGCTTTCCAATACAGTGTTATATTTTAGGGGGAGGCTATAACAAGCTGTCGGTATAAACACACAGTACCACACTGTCTCTCATCCAAACACATAAACAAACATAGACAGCACCAAAGAAACAAACACACACACACACGCACGAACACACACGCACGCACGCGCGCACACACGCACACACTTAAGCCCTCGCAACAGGGAGAGCTCGCGCTAAGCGGAGCAGAAAAGCGGAAAAAACAACAAAAAAAAAGAAGCACTTTTCCGATGGTCCCTTGCTTAGAGCTCCTCTCAGCGCGAGCTCTCCCGGCTAAGCAAATATTGCAAGGGCTTAAACGGAGCAGTGGTCGTAATATCGAGCGAAAAAAAATAAAAAGACAGCTGTGAAACATAACCAGCTTTGTCTTTTGTAGGAAACACACTTTAGATCTTTTTAGGGTAAGATGTTTTTGAGTTATTGCCGTCTATAACTGAATGTGTGTCAAGAATTTTGAAAACAAAACCAACTGAACCGCGTTCCTTTCTGGCGCCCCCCTGGATATACAGCACCCTTAGCATTTGCCTTTGGTGCCTATGCCACGGGCCGGTCCTGAGTTGGCTGAGTGTTGTAAATACTCGTGCTTACCTCCCTCGCGACAGAGCGCACAGGAGATAAATGACGTCAGTACATAATAACCGGTTATGATTATTACTGAACCGATACCTTATTGTCCGCGCCTGCATCGCGGTGCACCGAAGAAACAATTAATTTTGACACCCCTATATATATATATATATATATATATATATATATATATATATATATATTATCAGCTTAAAAGCCTACTGTATTATCTCAATAGCTATGTCATGTACTAAAAAATTTGATTTATGTATGATCATTTTCTAACAGACACAACAAGACCCAGAAAGAGCCATGAGAAGGAAGGTGTAGAATACCACTTCATCTCCAAGCAGGCATTTGATGCTGATATTCAGTCTAATAAGTATGTTATATGAACTATTTTATTGTCTTTGTTGATGTACTTTCCCTCTATATTATAATGCATATTTCTTTTTTTTTTAAATATTTCCCAAATTAAGTTTAACAGAGCAAAGAAAATGTTCACAGTATGTCTGATAATAGTTTTTCTTCTGGAGAAAGTTTTGTTTGTTTTATTTCAACTAGAATAAAAGCAGTTATTCATTTTTAACACCATTTTAAGAACAAAATTATTAGCTTAAGTTTTTTTTTTTGATAGTCTACAGAACAATCCATCATTATATAGTTTAAAATAAAAATATACAACTTGCCTTATTACCTTAACCTGCCTAGTTAACCTAATTAACCTAGTTAAATGTTAATTGTCACTTTAAGCTGTATAGAAGTGTCTTAAAAATATCTAGTAAACTTTTATTTGCTGTCATCATGGCAAATATAAAATAAATCAGTTATTAAAGATGAGTTATTAAAACTATTATGTTTAGAAATGTGTTGAAAAAAATCTTCTTTCTGTTAAACAGAAATTGGAAAAAAAATAAATAAACAGGGGGTCTAATTCAGAGGGATAATAATACTGACTTTGACTGTATGTAAGACATTTTCACCAAAAAACACAAATACTTTGACTACATTTTTTGCAGTGCCAACAATAAACATGGTGAATATTACACACTATCAACAAGTCTGTCAACAAAAGTATGTTTTTATTAAGCAAATCATTGAGTCTGCTGTTCAACCACATAAATTAAACTGACAGCTACTGTAGGTTTAGCACGTCTCAATTTCAATGCAAAGAATCAGACACAGTGGCACTTAATATTTAGCAAATCTTACTGAAAATAGGTGATTTATAATATAAAGTCTACATTTAGGATTTGATCTGTTTGAATTCAATTTCGTTTAGATGTAAGCAGTTTTCTTCCTGAGTTAAATGCATAATGAGCTGCTACAAAGAATGAGACCTGCATGAGAATGACCTTTATCTGATTATCTGCATCCTGAGCTGCCAAGCATGGCATCTGTATTGGCATCTTTATCTGACTTTTCAAGTGGAAACCAGATTTTTCTGCTGTTGGAGTACCTATAGTAAAAACCACTGAATTTTTATTTATTCAACACATCTGGCAAGAAATACACTGTTCCATTGGCAATGCATGCTAAAATGCAGATTTGTCACAGGCAAACATTCTGATGCAGGTATGATTGGATGAGCCGTTTATTTATTTATTGATTGATTACTACATTACATATATGTTTAGTTTTAAGTAAAAAATAATAATAATAATAAGATACTCATTATATATACCCTTTTGGAAAATGAACCATGGATTTACCGCAAATTAAAATATTCACAATTAATGTAGTTTAACCATAATTGCACTACGATTTGCAAACTGTGGCTGTACAAATTGTATTCAACACTATGGTATACACTTTAACTATAATAAAATAGTGTTTACTTTCATGAGGGAATACATACAGGTTGAATTTATCAGCTGCTGGGTTTATCGATCCATGAATACTATCAATATTTCTGAAGGGATTTTATCAGTTTTGAGTAAAAAAGAGCATACAAAATTTTGAAAAAAACACACATATGAAAATTATTATATAATTGTGTGCGTGTGTGTGTGTGTGTGTGTGTGTGTGTGTGTGTGTGTGTGTGTGTGTGTGTGTGTGTGTGTGTGTGTGTGTGTGTGTGTGTGTGTGTGTGTGCGTGTGTGTGCGAAGTGTTAGAACATTTAATTTGAATGAAAAATAAACATATACTGTATTGTATATTTTCAGATTTATTGAATATGGTGAATATAAGAATAACCAATATGGGACAAGTTTGGAGTCAATTCGCAGTGTCCTGGCCAGAAACAAAGTGTGTCTGGTAGATGTTCAGCCTGAGGTAAACAGATTTCTGTTGTTGTCAGTGTTATTATTTTTGTCTGTTTTTTTGTTCTTTCTCCATGGTTTATATTGTAAGTTTGTATGTGTTTATGTTTAAGTCTTCTAGATTTACCCTAATGTTATCTCGCTTTTAAGAGTAATTAAGGAACTTAGAAAAACTGTTGCCTGTGATGAGCACTAACCATTTTGGGAAGGCATTGTGTCCAAGTAGACATCCAGAGTGCATTCTAGATACTTTAGTACTTCCCCTTCTTATCTCTGCAATATCAAGCAACACTCTTAAAGAGACAGTTCACCTAAAAAATGATATTTTCTTTTTTAAATATTTCCAAAACGATGCTTAACAGAGCAAGGAAATTTTCGCAGTATGTCTGATATTTTTTTCTTCTGGAGAAAGTCTTATTTGTATTATATCGACTAGAATAAAAACAGTTTTAAATTTTTTAAAAAACATTTTAAGGTCAAAATTATTAGTCCCTTTGAGGATTTTTTTTTCGATAGTCTACAGTATACAAACCATCGTTATACAATGATTTGCCTAATTACCCTATCCTGCCTAAATAACCTAATTAACCTAGTTAAGCCTTTAAATGTAATTTCAAGCTGTATAAAAGTGTCTTTAAAAATATCTAGTTAAATATTATTTACTTTCATCATGACAAAGTTAAAAGGATGCAGTTATCAGAAATGAGTTTTTAAAACTATTATGTTTAGAAATATAATAAAACTAAATCTTCTCTCCGTTAAACAGAAAAAAAAGGGGGGGGAGTAACAGGGGAGCTAATAATTCAGACTTCAACTGTATAATTAAATCTTTGCAACAACCTAAGTTCAGTGGTCTGACTAAGCATGAATGATGTATTACCAAGTCCTGACTGGACGAGAGAAGTTGGGGATAGAGATATAGATGGGTGATTAGCACATGAGCAATCTATAGGCTGCTGGTTAATCATCTGAATGGAACTTATTAAGGAAATTATGATTAGAGTTGTATTCCTATAGATAGCTATAGATGACCTGCCTAAATCAATGCTTTCCTTAATTTCTATTTTTCTAGATTCCATTTACCACTAGGGGCCAATACCATGTTTAAAGCATAGCATTTCAGGTTAACATGAGCATAGTATTTTGAGACTATAAAAATAGGAATTATATAAGAATTCCCATGTTAGTGTAACATCTCAAAAGCAAAAAATGGAATAGATAAGATTTTAATTAAGGTTTCATGAAATCAAAACTACAGTAAATAGTAATATAAAATATGGTATATAGTAATATAAAAATGCAGAATAACAGTACATATTCTATTTGATATAGAATTTGATCACGCTTTACAATAAAGTTTTATTATTATTTTACTATTTTGATCTGTGAATAAACAGTACTTGTACACCTTTATTAATATTAGTTCAAAATTTGCATCATTAAAATCAATAGCTGTGCTTGTTAACATTAGTTAATGCACTGTGAGTTAATAAGAACTAACAGTGAACAACTTTATTTTCATTAACGTTAGCAAAGGGGCGGGGCAGTGGCGTAGTAGGTAGTGCTGTCGCTTCACAGCAAGAAGGTTGCTGGGTCGCTGGTTCAAACCTCGGCTCAATTGGCGTTTCTGTGTGGAGATTGCATGTTCTCCCTACCTTCGCGTGGGTTTCCTCCGGGTGCTCCAGTTTCCCCCACAGTCCAAAGACATGCGGTATAGGTGAATTGGGTAGGCTAAATTGTCCGTAGTGTATGAGTGTGTGTGTGAACGTGTGTGTGGATCTTTCCCAGAGATGGGATGTGGTTGAAAGGGCATCTGCTGCGTAAAAACTTGCTGGATAATTTGGCGGTTCACTCCGCTGTGGCGACCCTGAATTAATAAAGGGACTAAGCCTAAGACTAAGACTAAGAATGAATGTTAACAAGTATGGATTGTGTAATGTAATTAATGTATTGTTCAGTAATTGTTCATGTTACTAACTATCTTAACTAATGGAACTTTATTGTAAAGTTTTACCATATTTTCTAATGTAATTTATACCAGTAAAAAGTTACATTTTCAGCAGTTATTGTTCAGCAGCCACACAATGCCATAAGACATTAATATAGGGTTAGATTAAGGTTGTGACATCAATTGACAAAATTTTATATCTAGTCAGCATCTAAGGACAACAATATTAATGCCTGCTGTGCAGTCTCATGTTTTCCTTAAGCCAGTCTGAGTTAAGTAGTAGTGCATCCACGGTGAACATAAAAGACACAAAAAGAAAGGGAGGACACAAACACAATATGTAGAAAACAGAGCACACAAGGGTCAGGTGAACACATACAGGCTTCACTAAGTCTACAAGGGGGTGTGATAACTGAAAACAAGAAGATAATTCAAGTGGGGCACATGCCCAACACAAGCAAAGGGAAAGCCAGACAAGCATAGGAAGCATAGGGAAACATTAAACATTGACAGGATTGTGTGGTTCATGGGGACTTTTGTGCATTGACAACTACTATTACAGCAGTATTGTACTATAGACAACAGCAGTGTGTTCTGCTATTTAAAAAGCAATATAAAAATGAAGATGCTAATAAAGAATATTATGGATAATATATGGATAATAAAAAGTGTAATTGTAGATCCCTTCTACAAATGGTCATATTTCTCCTTAACCTAATCTGGATTTAAATCTTACTGTTGTAAATAGAGATTTGTTGGGAAATAATTCATTTTCTTGTAATTCACAGGCCCTGAAAATCCTCCGTACATCAGAGTTTAAGCCGTATGTGATCTTCGTAAAGCCACGCATCCCTGAGATCCGGCGGCATCGCAGCTCTCCCACATCACCAGAAAGGGGCGACAATGGACACATTACAGTGAGACTGATTTACATAACTATAGCATGCCATTTTAATATTTAATGACTCAGTTGAAGTAGTATCTATTTTCATGCCTTAATATGTATTTGTAGCTACATGTATTGCATTGCATATACTTTTTTTTTACTGTTTAGTTTGTAGTATATTAATTTTAAGGTTATAATTTTACTTTATAATTTTAATACTACTTTTCTCACTACAGTAGTTATTATAATACTTATTCATTGTAATACTAATACTTCCTTGATAATAGTACTTTTTACAGTAGTGCACAACTTTTCTGTTGTTATAGCAAAAGACTTTTGACTTTTTATCATTCAACTATTTGGTTCTAATAAGTAATCCTGCTGTAACTAGTACTCATTTTTATATACTATTATATATCCATTAAGTACTGATACTTATTTTTAGATGTTAGTATTTATTCCAACCCAGGCTCATTCTGAAAACATAGTCCCGTAGACATTTCTAGAGACCGCGAAATACATCCAGGGAGGTACGTATTTTTGCAGTTTTTGTTTTCTCGAATACACAAGAGACCGCTGTGTGCGCTTTTTCGCATCTCAAACGCCTCTTGCTAGTGCCATTCGCACTCACGCTGTTCTCGTTTGAACCCATCAGAGGCCACTGCTGACCGACTGAATGACTGAATAATTGACTGGGCGACTGGCCAATCAACCAACCCACTTGTCCCCTAAACCCAACCAATTTTACTGATTAACCCGCCCACTTACTTCCCTAAACCCAGCAGACAGTTTACAAAAAAAGAAAAAAGCCCTTGTCTGATTTTTACCACATTTATTATTATTATTATTATTATTATTATTATTATTATTATTATTATTATTATTTTATTATTATTTTATTTTTTGGATTCTGTTTTTGTTTTACCTGATTTGTGGAATCGCTCTTCCCTGGACTCGAATTCGGTCGTCGTCGTGTTCAAGTCATCTGGGTTTCAAGTCCGCTGACGTACACGATGAGCTAGCTGGACAAACTGGTTATGGCGGGAAGCCCTTCACACGGTGGTAAGCAGTCAGCCGGTAAGCCCCAAAAGGAACAGCATCATACTGCCCCATAGCATTTGCTTAAAAAAAATTTTATGCAGCCACACGTACCTCCGGCTTCGTAATTCGCGGTCTCCAGAAATGTCCACAGGACTACATTTTCAGAATGAGCGCTTGTTCGAAATGTTACTAATAAGTTACAATTTTACTAAGAAGATATTGAGATTTTAATTAAGGCAAGTAAATAAACAGTGGCGATTACAACAGTTACAAAATTGCAAAATACACTACTTTCTAATAGCTGTACATTTCAGAATCTAGCGAATAAGTACCAAAATGAGTTATAATATCCAATACTGCTTGTAATGTGAAAACAACGTATATACCAGAGGAATACTAGTCGAATCCGATTATATGATATCTGAATGCCCCTATAGAAGTCTGTGCGTTACGATATAATCTCAAGGCAATTCGAAACTTTTTGATTTATTGGCTAATTCATATGAATTCATAAGATCTTATTCATACAATATAGTTCGATTTGCTCATCCCCCAATGGACGGTTAGGTTTAGGGGCGGGGTTGGGTGCCACGCCTCCTTTTTAAAATTGTACATTTTCGTATGACGGAACTCTATACCACTAAACTGACAAAACGTTAAATACTTACATTTCCTGGTGAGATTAGGTTGGTTATTATAAAGATGTCCCTATGAAGATTTTTTGTAAAGTTCATTTTTAAATTTTCATGGTTACACCCTAAATAAATATTTGCATCCCTTTCTCAGTGATTATAGCCCAAAACATTTAGTACAATTATTCATTCATTTTCTTTTCGGCTAAGTCCCTTTATTACTCTGGGGTCGCCACAGCAAAACCCACGTAAACATGGGGAGAACATGCAAACTCCACACAGAAACGCTAACTGATCCAGCCGTGGCTCAAACCAGCGACCTTCTTGCTGTGAGGCAAAGGTGCTACCCACTGGGCCACTGCATCCCCCACATTTAATACATTTAAACAAAACTGTTGTATTATACAGATATATTCATTTAAATAAGTGGTGGCTAACTGAACATGATTAATTTAAATGCAAATGAGATCTTACAGAAAAATAAAAATAAAATACAAATTACACAATTTCAACTAAATTTGACAGATTTTTTATGTTCTTTTCTTCTGTTATTAAAATTAATTTAATATTTTTCCCCAACAAATTAATTTGGGTGTTTTAATTTTTGCTTTATCTAATGCACAAATATTTTATTGTAACATATAGAAAATATTAATTTAAGAAGGGATATCTGTGATGGGTGTATTCATTTATGCTGAGCATAGTATATCAATACTAAATCATGTTTTAAAAATGTGTACTTAATTAAAGGCAGTTTTCTAAATATTTAGATTTTTTTGGAACCATCAGATTCTCAAATATTTTCAAATAGTTTTAATTTGGCTAAATATCTCATCTGGCTTATCCTAACAAACCATCCATCAATGGAAAGCTTGTTTTTTTTAATGGCACTACAGTTTATGGCTGGTTTTATGGTCCAGGGTCACATTTAAAGGTTTAAATCTACTGTACTAAATCTCAATCATTCGACTCCCCACATTGACTTTTTCTTATTCATTTTTAAAAAGGAGGAAGACCTGCTGGACATGAAGCATTCAGCCGAGCAAATGGAACAGCAATATGGCCACCTAGTGGACAGGGTCCTGATAAAGGAGGACTCTGCTAGTGCCTGTGTGGAGCTGAGACTTATTCTCGAAAGACTTGAAAGGGAGCCACAGTGGGTGCCTGTCAGCTGGGTCCGGTCTTGATCCTCGCTGCTCCCTTTAATGGGATAGAATACCCAAAAGTTACAATTCTGTCATCGTTTACTTCCCCTCAAGTAGTTATAAAGTTTATTTCTTCTGTTGAACACAAAGGAAGATGTTTTGAAGAAAGCTGAAAGTCTGCAACCACTGACTTCCATAGGATTTATTATTCCTACTATGGAAGTCAATGATCACAGGCTTTCATTCATTCATTCATTTTCCTTCGGTTTAGTCCCTTATTTGGGGTAGCCACGGTGGATTGAACCACCAACTATGTTTTACACTGTAAATGCCCTTCCAGCCACCACCCAGAATTGGGAAACACCCATACACTCTTACACACACACACACTCATACACTATGGCCAATTTAGTTATTCCAAGTGTCTTTGGACTATGAGGGAAATGCCAACTGACCCAACTGGGACCAGCGACGTATTTGCTGTGTGGTGACAGTGCTAACCACTGAGCCACAGTGTTTCTCTACAGGTTTTCAACTTTCATCAAAATATCTTATTTTGTGTTCAACAGGACAATAAAGGTTTATAAGCACTTGCGGGTGAGTAAATACATTTTCATCTTGGGGTGAACTATCCCTTTAAATTCAAACACTTGCATACAATGTGATCAAAACATAAACCTCTCTGCCTCTTTCTGAATCTGTCACTTTCCATTTCATCCTGTTTATCCGAAGTAATACAATGCAAAATAAAAGTGCCATCTGAATTGTTGAAATTGAGGTCTGATGTTCAGAGCTAGGAAAGGATTGTGTTCATACAGTAAATGAATCATTTTAGGATCAGAGGCTATCCAACTGATAACTTGGATCCAATTTCAAGATTTTGCATGGACTTAGTATTGATGAAATGTATTACTTGTATGTGGTTTATTAATTTGGTTGTCCTTATATTTCTGTCGAGTAAGCTGCAAAAATAAGCATCAAGTATGGACACGAACACTTGGATGAGTGGACAGTACTCTGTCAGGTTTATTCACGTGTCAAAGCTGGTAAATGGTTTCGTGTGAAGGTTTCTTGTTACTGTGTCCATCTTATGCTGGCTGGCTGTGCATTTACCCGAATGTAAATCGGAATTATGTTTAAAAAAAAAAGAATAAAAGAACCACACTGTATATTTGCAAATAACTTCAGTGTTTATACCCATGTAAAATAATGTTTCGTATTTGGTCACAGCCCATCAAAGTCTGATTGTAATTGTCTCTTTTTGTATCAAACTGATGACTGTATGATGTCTGTGTAGTTGAATTAGACAAATGCTGCATTAAGGTCAGAGCATAAAGGCATGTTCATAATTTTAGGGCCACATAGTACTGTTCAAAATGTGTACCCTTTTAGAATATATGGATTATTTTTGAATGTAAATTGTTATAATAAAAATAATAAAAACTGCATATGTTTGTTTGCTTATTTATTTATATATTTATTTCATTAAAAGATTATAAATGTTGAATATTTTATTCATTAATTTTCTTTTCATTTCAGTCCCTTTATTAATTAAGGGTCGCCACAGCGGAATGAACCGTCAACTTTTCTAGCATATGTTTTGCAGCGGATGCCCTTCGAGCCAACTCTTGCATTCACATGCATACAAAATACTATATTCTTTGTGTCTTTGGACTTGCGGGGGAAACTGAAGCTCAAACTAGTCAAACTAGATGCGCCACTTTGACACCCTATTTTATTCATAATGCTAAATATTTTATTTATAATTCAAATATATTTCGAAACCTCTTTATTCTAAATTAAAAAGTATTTCTGTTTATTTGTATTGTATTATTAAATAACTCATTCTATCTCATTTTACAGAAGGGGCAAACTAAAATAACATTTTATGGTATTTTAAAAAATATGCCAGACATATTAAGTACAAGAACTATTTGATGACAACATTTTTTTAAGAATCCTATTGCAGAACCTTTTTTATTATGTATGCATGTATACATTACATATACAGTAGAAGTCAGAATTATTAGCCCCCCTGAATTATTAGCGCCCATGTTTATTTTTTTTTGCCAATTTTTGTTTAATGGAGGGAAAATTGTTTCAGCACATTTCTAATCATAATAGTTTTAAAAAAAATTTTCTAATAACTGATTTATTTTCTCTTTGCCATGATGACAGTAAATAATATTTTACTTGGTATTTTTCAAGACACTTCTATACAGCTTAATGTGACATTTAAAGGCTTAACTAGGTTAATTAGGTTAACTAGGCAGGTTAGGGTAACTATGCCAGTTATTGTATATCGATGGTTTGTTCTGTAGATTATCGGAAAAAAATAGCCTTAAGGGGCTAATAATTTTGTCCTAAAAATGGGTTTCAAAAAATTAATAACTGTTTTTATTTTAGCCGAAATTAAACAAATAAGACTTGCTCCAGAAGGAAAAATATTATCAGACATACTGTGAAAATTTTCTTGCTCTGTTAAAAATTATTTGGGAAATAATTAAAAGAGAAAAATAAAATCAAATACACACACACACACACACACACACACACACACACACTCGCAGAAATAAACATACACAAGCTGCACTGGGGTGGTACCTTTTACAACCTCAAAGTTGTACCAACTAGGTCCATATTAATACCTCAAGGCTACATCTTAGTACCTAAAAAGTACAAATATGTTCCTTTTAAAATGTTTAGGTAGTAATATATACTTTTGAGGTACCAATATGGACCTTATAAGTAATGCATACCTTTTGAAAAGGTACCACCCTAGTGACAGCTTGCTTTATTTCTGAGAGTGTAGGTTTGTCTATTTTAACTATTGTACAGGTTTTACTCATTAACAATATATAAAAATTTACAATGATCACTTGTTCTTTCATATTTTTTGTGGTTACGGATCAAAAAGATTTGTGATTTCATTTGAATTTAAATATGTCTCATTAAATGACAAAGAATGAATATTTGAAGAGTTGTAAGAGTTATCTAAACTTTTTCAAAATTGAGCCTGTTCAGTTATTTTACTTTAAAAGCAATAAAATCAACCTTCTTTGAAAATTGTTTGCCATAAAACTGAAATGACTGAACTTACACACGAGGCTGAGGGGGGGAAATTATTTTAGAAGAAAATTTAACTTTAGGGGCATCTGAATTCCACAGTTCATTTTATTGTAATTTTTATTTTTTTTAGACACTTTACTATACTCTCAGAAAAAATGGTACAATGTTTTACAAAAGAAGGTATAAACCCTTGTCATTGGGGCTGTACCTTTTTATGGAACAGAATTATACCTTAAGACAAAGAAACAAATTTGTATCATTGCAGTTTGTACCCTTAAGGACATGATTTGTACTATGGGAAACCAAAATGTACCTTTGTTTTTTTAAAACCTGCAGATACAATATTGTATCTTCATCAAAGGTACAAATCTGAACTATAAAGGTACTGTGCCACCACAGTGAAGACACTTTGTACCTTAACAGTGTCAAAAATGCTTAACAAACCTTTAATTAAAATGCCTTAAATGTTTAGTTTACAATACCTAGTTTTATGTTTCAGCAGTAGTTTTGTTTTATAGAACTTAATAATTATTGTCTATGAGTTTCTTTAAACATACATTTTAAAATTTGTTTGTTTTAATATGGAAATTATTCATAAAATCACTTTGCCTTTCCAGTCATATTTTTTTATAGATATTGTGATAAAATAAGAAGTTCTACAAAAGGTTCAAAACTTTTCCTCACCAACTTGTAGCTTTTTATCTGATAATGTAGCAATTAATCTGATTTGTAAATTCGCTTTTGTACATCATATAAAAAGCTGGGTTTCACAAATTGTCTTCATGTTGTCCCAACCAAAACTCAAGAATTGTATTGATTCAGCTCGTTTTAAATAGTTTGAACAAGCAGCAAAAATCACCTAAAATGTTTTAGTGTAAAATGTATTTAATCTGAATGCCAAAGCAAGACATCTTATATTTGACTCATATACAGTATTAGTAGGCATACGTTTAACTATTTCTACTAACGAATCTTGAATAACAAGTTCCATAGCTCTGTATTTGCAGTGACTGTTAACACAGCAGTCCAGCAGCAGATGGTAGTAACAGGCAAGTTCTAGATTTAAACCTCTCTCCAAACTAAAGAAAACAAACAAAACAGACAGGGTAATGAAGCAAAATTGAGCCTTTTAACTATTTATTTTTCTATATTGTTAGACAAGATCGTATATGAATTATTTATAAGTGCATATAATTAGATTTTAGTGTGCAACAAAAATCTTGATTTCTTTGGTTTGTTCTCGTCCTCTAAATACTATTGCAATAGCTCTGTAAATATTGCCACATGCGAAAATGCCCACATTTCAGCTGGTCAAATCGAGAGTAGCCTATACAGGTCAGAGGAAGTAGCTAAAACTAGTATGTGGTCATAGTGTGCGCAGTCCCGTCTTTTTTATTATTATTATTTTAAGAAATACTTAAGTTCTATCTTGTTTCGGACTCACTTCCCCTTATGTTTGCATGACTGATATCAAGCAAACACACCCCGCATTGTTCTTACTTCAGGAATTCATCCATAACTCACTAATTTTAGCATCTGATTGACTTTCATGCATATAGTTTTACATAAGTCAAACGAATGGTCTAACTGTGGTCAACAACGTAGCCTACTGGCTAAGTTAAATTGGACACTTCCAATAAGTGCACTAATATTTTGAATGTTGCTAAATATCTGGATAAAAGAAACTCAAACGCTCTCCTTAATTCTAAATTATAGAGGTAAATGAGCTCTCATTGTCATCATCATCAAAGACCATCATCATTAACAGAGTAAACAGATTGTGATTTGATCAGTGTGTTGTTTTTTGTGCGCTTCCTGTTTAATGGACCAATATTGGTTGAAGTTTCCACTCTTGAGATAGAGGCAAGTATTCAGATTAGACTTGGATGTCTCAAAAGAAGCCGAGGACCTGATTAAAGGTAAAATATGTTGTATTTTGTTGAGACAATATTATTTAATGGAAATATTTAAAGCTATTTTCGTTGTGTGAACGCTGTAATAGGCCTATTTTGGAGTGTTTAAATTAGTATAACTTACGTTGAGATTTATTTTGAGATTGAAAAAAAAGGTCAAACATTACATTGTTACAACTTTGAGTACTTTAGTGAAGTTTATTCATCTTTGGTTTTATTCATAAGTTTTATTATTAATCTAACCCAAACCAAATATATTTAATAAACAGCATAATAAAATGTGTCCTTTTTAATGTTTTTAAATTTAAATTAATCACAGTGTATATTTGATCCAAAGTACAGCAAAAACTGTGAAATTTCTATTTGAATATGTTCTAAAATGTAATTTAAAATGTTCAGGAAACACTTCTTGTGGTCTTTGTTAGTATTTTTAACAATATTTAATGATAGTTGCATTTTTATAAGAATTTATCTGAAATAAAAAAAGCTTTTCAACATAATATAACACTATTTCATTTTATAACCGCTATTGGTTAAGATATTATAGAAATTATCATTTATATTTAGCTAGGACGCTTAAAATTCATAATGAACGATGACCAAGAAACTACAGTATATTGTGGAAGGATTTATATATTGGATAAATACATTTCTTCTGACCTTTCTATTCATGGAAGAAAGCTGAATAAATCTACTAACTGTATTTAACAAATAAAAATAAAATAAAATGTTTGGGAACAGCGAATCAGAAAATCTGAATGATTTCTGAAAGATCATGTGTTTGGAGGAATATTTAGGAAAAATCATCTTTGAAATCATCACAAAAAGGGACAAAATAGATTTTTAAAATATATTCAAATTTTTAAAAAATGTCAACATCTGCCATTCTAAAACTTGATGTATGTATCAATAATGCTAACTAATTATGGAACATTACATCAGCAATATTTGTTGTGTGTGTGCTTTTGTGTGTATTTCATGATAGTAAGAAGTCACCCAATATTTTAAATATATCAATGTAGTATCTAAAATATAATGTGAAATATGTACTCTGTTTTTCATCCATTCTTATCACAAGTAATAAATGCATTACACACTGTAAAATGTTGCGATATAGAGCTCTTGCTAATGTAGGTCACATTACTCAATAGACTGCTGTCGTTGCAACATACAGCATATTGACCCTCTACTGTAACAGCAATAGAGCATGACAGCTTCATGAATGTTTAACACTCACAGATGACAGACTGCTATTTTATATAAATACTCTATTGCATAACCTGATTTCACTTTTTTATCCATGGAAGATTATTGATGATTATGTGATTATATTTCTGATTATTCTTTAAAAAATAAATTTAAACATTGCACAATTTGGTGGGCAGCATGATGGCGCAGTGGGTAGCACAGTCGCCTTACAGCAAGAAGGTTGCTGGTTCGAGCCTGGACCAGTTGGCATTTCTGTGTGGAGTTTGCATGTTCTCCCCCTGTTCGCATGGGTTTTCTCTGGGGTGCTCCGGTTTCCCCCACAAGCTCAAAAATATGTTGTAAAGGTGAATTGGGTAAGCAAAATTTTTACGGTGTATGTGTGTGAATGGGAGTTTAAGAATGTTTCCCAGTGATGGGTTGCAGCTGGAAGGGCATTCACTGCGTAAAACATATGCTGGATAAGTTGGCGGCTCATTCTGCTGTGGCAACCCCAGATTAATAAAAAGACTAAGGCGAAAAGAAAATGAATGAATAAATGGATAAATGAATGAATGAATAAATTGCACAAATTTGGTCAAATATTTTTCACAACTTCTGTCACGATGGAGTCTGGGTTCCTCACACACAATTACATTTGACTTGCTTAACTGAGGTTTTAAAAAACAGGATAAAAGTAGGCTTATTAGACTATTAATATTCTGATTACACATCTGGTTTATAGTTAAATCATATAGGTTTCACATTTTGCAACATCTGAAGTTTTCCACAATTTGACTCAAAACTAAACTAACTTGAGCTTAATGATGACACTTTTCTCTTTTTAGCAATATAGTATCTGTATTGTACTGCAGTCTTTATGATGCACGCTGAGAACTGCTTTACAGGAGAATTTAAATGTCTCACATTTAATAAAGTTTATTTATTCTGCTATTCATGTGACTGCACCATGGCTTGAAAGCGTTATATTGAAATATTGTTTAAAAAAATATTATCACAGAAAATTCCTAAATTTCCAGTTACTCGTTGCACATTCCTCTTGCTCATGAGGATTTCTCTCCATTTACTGCATCTCCATGAGCCATTTTAGCCACTTTTTTGCCATTTTTAAGCCACAACTTAATCAGCAGCTTTGGTTGTTTGTTTTGTTGTTTGTTGTATTTGTTTCATAGACTGACACAAAATGGAAAAAAATAACTTATTTAAAAGTGTAAAGACCATGCCTCAAACGTTATTTTATTAGTAGTGCAATACAGTGACACACACGTATAAGCCCATCATAAATAATAACAAAAAAAAAGGAAATGCAAAACGGAAATTACTGTAATCCAAAGAGGGCATGCACTAAATTCCAGGGGTTTCATTACCACGACGTAAAATGGGCGTGGCTCGGTCGGTGTTTGGGAAACGCCCCCTTTTAAAAAAAAAAAACACTACTGAGAGGTCACCGATCATGCGCAGTACAGGTTCTTTTTTAGCGCGGTCATTTCAAACAGGATGATTATGGATAAAGAACCTACCGCGGTGGATAACGAGGGAAAAAACAATCATACAGGTTATTTTTTTGTTTTTATAATGTTATATTTTAAAGATTTCATTAGCAAAAACGGCTGACCTCGTTTTACTCCGTTTTACTGTCTCTGGGCTTTTGTACTTCCATTTTAAACCAAATAATAATGGTTGTGGTAAGATTAACCGTGTTTTTGTAGTTTAAAATATGGTATTCAGTCATGTTTAAACAAATAAATACCATATTTTCTGTAATAAATCGTGGTTAATTTTTCTTTCTCGATCTTAGTTAATTAACATAACTCATATTTATTTTCTATTTTTATTTAAAGTCATCATACACAAAACAACTGGGATCAGGACAGGTATCTGATGTTAACTGATATAAAAGTGATCATACATGAAACCCCTGGGATCAGGACAGGTATCTGATGTTACTGTATATAATATAAAAGTGATCATACATGAAACCCCTGAGATCAGGACAGGTATCTGATGTTAATATATATAAAAGTGATCATACATGAAACACCTGAGATCAGGACAGGTATCTGATGTTAATGTATATAATATAAAAGTGATCATACATGAAACACCTGAGATCAGGACAGGTATCTGATGTTAATGTATATAATATAAAAGTGATCATACATGAAACACCTGAGATCAGGACAGGTATTTGATGTTAATATATATAAAAGTGATCATACATGAAACCCCTGGGATCAGGACAGGTATCTGATGTTAATGTATATAAAAGTGATCATACATGAAACACCTGGGATCAGGACAGGTATTTGATGTTAATATATATAAAAGTGATCATACATGAAACACCTGAGATCAGGACAGGTATTTGATGTTAATATATATAAAAGTGATCATACATGAAACACCTGAGATCAGGACAGGTATTTGATGTTAATATATATAAAAGTGATCATACATGAAACCCCTGGGATCAGGACAGGTATCTGATGTTAATGTATATAAAAGTGATCATACATGAAACACCTGGGATCAGGACAGGTATTTGATGTTAATATATATAAAAGTGATCATACATGAAACCCCTGGGATCAGGACAGGTATTTGATGTTACTGTATATAATATAAAAGTGATCATACATGAAACACCTGAGATCAGGACAGGTATTTGATGTTAATATATATAAAAGTGATCATACATGAAACACCTGAGATCAGGACAGGTATTTGATGTTAATATATATAAAAGTGATCATACATGAAACCCCTGGGATCAGGACAGGTATCTGATGTTAATGTATATAAAAGTGATCATACATGAAACACCTGGGATCAGGACAGGTATCTGATGTTAATGTATATGATGTATAAAGTTTTTGGCACAAAAGCCGTGGGATCGGGACAGGTATCTTAAGTTATAACAGTATTAATGTAATCTGAGAGGTATCTTAAGTTAATTTGTTTAATATAACATTCACTGACTTCACATGAAACACCTGCGATCAGGACAGCTATTTAGTACTGCATATAAAAGGCATTTGACACGAAACCCCTGCAATACGTACAGGTATCTGAATCAAACGGCTGTTTTCACAATCTGCGCATGATCCGTGACCTATGCAAATTCACAGATAGGCCACGCCCACCCGATGACGCAGTAGCGGTTACGCTGTACTGAAACCCCTGGAAAAAAGTGCCTGCCATCCAAAGAGATCGCGCGTCACCGCTTCGCAGGACTTTCACAGGCTGTCTAAATTTGGATGAGCTCTCCTCCCGCCCCCATACTCTCGCTCTCTCTTTTCCCCTCTCTTTCTGCTGGGCTGATCTCCCTTTGCACGCGCGAGACGACTGATTCTTTCCTGAGTGCTGATTGCTCAAGCCTCGCACTCGCGCTCTCCCATTGGCTGTCAGGGTGGGTTACCGTGAGCCAATGCGCGCAGAGGCTTGATGTACCGGCTGAACGCTCTTGACTTTTGCAGTACGGCTGGACCGTGAAGGGGGCGTGCCGCAGCAAACCACTGTTCTTCAGCGGGGCTTTAGTTATGGTGCTGCTCGAAACGTTTTTAAATAAAGTTTAAGGGCACGTAGGAGAAATCAGTGCTTAATCAAACTATCGCAGAGCAAACCGTTTGAGACGTTTTGGAAACCAACCACCGGTTTCAATGAATTGCACCAGGTAAGAATACAGAGTGCGTCACAATTCAGCGATGGACTTAATCATGCTGGAAAAGTCTAAAGAATGAGTTTCTCTCAATAGCATTGATCATTTAGATTCTGTTTAAAATAATGCTCGTTTAAATAATCGAACATTAACGACGTCAAGCTGTTTTGTGGTTGTTTTAACTAACTAGTGTGTGTTTCTACTTTTATTTAATTGCTTGGTGCTGTGACATGGTTTCTTGACTTATTTATTTTAGTTACTCTTGTAACTAACGTTATTATATTAATATTAGTGTGTTTATCAGTTACTTTTGGCTTTTTGTTCGTGCAGAGAGGCTGCCATTTACTTTTTCACAAAAATTGCTTCAAATTGTATTACTTTTATTATCGATTCTGCATTGTAAAAAACTATATGATCAGTCCTGACAGCGTATGCTTTTAGACCATTATTACTTATTAAACTAAGTTAATCATGTTCTAACTTAATTTCATAAGTTACGCAAGCTGTTTTAGGTCACTTCAACATGATATAAGTTCATGGACTCATAAGAAAAAATTGATTCAGTTTAAAAATCTAAGTCAACCAGAATTTTTACAGTGTGCTGTTTACTGTATTATCCAAGTACACATGGTACATATTCCATTACTTTTGCTGCAGCATATTTTATTGTCTGTGGTTCTGATATCAGTTTTATTCATATATCTGTTAAATTGTTTGTAGTAACTCTTAGTTTCTCGTAGTACTGCGTAGTTTCTAGTGTCGATAATATTTTACAAATACTACATGACATAACTAGGCCCACACAGAATCTGCGCATGCAGAAATCTGCAGATTTCCGCAGATTTTTTTGCCCATCATTGAGGCTGTTTATTTACTGCAGATGTAGATGTGTGTCAATTTATATTTATTCAGTTTTTTATATAATTTCAGTAATATTATTGACATATGAAAATGTCAATATAATTTATTTACAATACAGTTTGTAAAGTAATTTTTTTTGTCTTTTAGTAGATATATTATATAAGAAGCTTGGTTTGTTTACCAAATAAGTGCATACAATTGGATTTGCATTGCAAACATTAAATAAAAATTAAAAAGGTATTTTTTATTTCATATATTACATTTTTAATTATGATATTCCAAAAAATATTCCACATTAATCTGCAGATTTGTTACAAAACTCTCCGCAAAAATAGTAAAAAATGTTCGCAGATTCTGTCTGGCCCTATGTATAACTAAGTAGGACTTGTTATTTTGACTAATTAAATTAGAATATGGAATTGCTATAGACCTACTGTACTCTTGGACTGACTTGATATGTTGCCTAATGTACAAAGTAACATTTAAAAAATACTATTTTTACTAGCAGTGATTGAAAAATCAACTATTTGGCCATTGATAGGAAACTTGATCTGTTTAAGATAAAATCAGCAGATATGGTTCTAAATGTACTGTAAAACTAGTAACTGTAAAGCTAGCTGAAACTGTAGTGGTTTGTTTGTTAATCTCTACATTCTGGGCCAAGACTTTAACTATGTGACTGTCAAATCTCCTTCCTAATTGGTCACTCTAGTGTTTTTTCTCTATTGTCTTCATCACAGGGTTCTGCAGATACTGAACCCCAGGCCAATGCCAAGTCCAATTATGCCTGTGGATGTGGCAATGAGAATCTGCCTGGCCCATTCGCCGCCTCTTCGCAGTTTCCTCAGTTCATATGAGGACTGCAAATCCAGGAACCTTGTCAACCAATACAAACCTCTGCGATCCTGCATCAGCTCCAAGACAGATGACGACACAGCCAACATAACATGGAAGAGTCCCGAGACTAAAGCTAAAAAGAAAGTGGTTTTTGCCGACTCCAAAGGCATGTCTCTGACGGCAGTGCATGTGTTCAAGGAATTCGAGGAAGACCTCATGTTAGACCTGCAGTTTGAATTATCAGATCTGGAGGATGCCATTGTTGGCCTGAAAGCAGAGAAAGAGAAGAATTTCAGTTTAGGCTTCCCTCAACCTGCCGCCGACTATTTGGACTTCCGGAATCGTCTAAAGAAGAACCTGGTATGCTTGGAAAATTGTATAATTCAGGAGAGATCGGTCACTGGCACAGTTAAAGTGAGTAACGTAAGCTTCGAGAAGGTTGTTCATGTGCGAATAACTTTTGATTCATGGAAAAGCCACACTGACATTCCTTGTACGTACATGAATAATGTTTACGGTTGTGATGACGTTGACACCTTCTCCTTTTCCATCGACCTTCCAAGTTTTGTGGCTCCACATGAGCAGGTGGAGTTCTGCATATCCTACAAAACTCACGATATGACATACTGGGACAATAACGATGGGAAAAATTACAAGTTGGTACATACGGAAAACGACTCAAGTCAGGCAAGCGTCATACAAAACGCCACAACAGATTTCAAGGCTCAAGGGAAACGGCCAGAGATGGAATTTGACCAGTTTGGGAGCCCGAGAACATCTAGTGGATTCTTCCCCGAGTGGCAAAGCTGGGGTCATATAGAGAACAACACCCCCTATTGGTGACAGTTAAACACATACCTACGAACTGGTCGTTGTAACAGGGACAAATGCAAGGAGAGTATTGGTTCCTTTCAGAATAGATTTCTGAAAAAGCCAGAATAGTCGAAATGATCAATGAAGTACTGAGTTCTGTTTGGACATCAATTCAGTGTCGGTGTATGTTTTTAAGATAAACATTTCGCTTAAAGTAAAATGTTTGGGCTCTTAAATTATGCAAATCTGGGACTAACCATGTTAATCTTATGGCAGTTTTTCGGAATTTTTAAAAAAATTTTGTAGCACACTACATATGCTGTTTTGTAGAGCTGACATGGGGTAAACCAATAATTTGCATAACATAGTTGCCTTCCTTTGTGCTATTCTGTAATTAACTGTATTACAATGGCATAGTTTTTTTGGATAGCTGTCTTTGTATAAAGTGAACAACTAGATTCTTCCTCAAAACTACTTTGTTACCCTGAAGGGTAACGACTTTGCTGTTAAATCGATTGCTTCTGAAATGTGACTGGATGTTAATACGTAATCATTTAAATCATTCTTAAAGCTATAGTTCACCCAAAAATGAATGTTCTGTCATTTGCAGTAAACTTCATTCCAAACCTGCCCTGCTGACGTTCATAGTAGGAATAAAGCAGTACTCATATAATTGCTTTTGTGCTACGCAGAAGAACAAGAAGCTGTAGATGTTTAAAACATCATGAAAGCTAGTAAATAATAACTACATTTTTAATTATGGGTGAACCGTCCCTTTAACAGAAGATGAATCGGCACAGCATACTGTATGTAATGCTCAGATTATGGAAGTGGAATAATCTGGAACAATATGAGATTGCTTCATATTGAAGTTTATGTGTCTCATTTGATAGCACCAGTTTATCAGTCACTTTCTAATGAATGCACTAATCATGAGGGAGTCCATGAGATTATGATGCCCGTTAAGTGCTAAATCCCTGCTGTTGCGTTTTCCTATGTTTGTTCTACTTTTTTAAAACTGCAGTTTCGATGTATTTTACACTTCTTTCCTACGACATTTTTGCTGCTATGCTCTTGTGTGTGCTGCGTTGTGATTTATGACCCATGGTGTGTGAAAACTCTC
The DNA here is from genome assembly GCF_052040795.2 of Danio rerio. Classification (NCBI taxonomy): domain Eukaryota; kingdom Metazoa; phylum Chordata; class Actinopteri; order Cypriniformes; family Danionidae; genus Danio; species Danio rerio. The sequence goes on from NC_141032.1 coordinate 18,649,459, forward strand.
CAGTGTTATTTGGAGATAGAAGATGAGGGACGTTGGACGAAACTTGAAGGAGGCCCTAGAATGTGAGGAAGAATGGCTAAAGACGACGACGATCTTGAATGAGGTTCTTGTGTTTTCATGACTGTTTTGTCCCCTTTTTGCTGCAATAGAAACACAGGTTGATGCCTTGCACGATGGAGATTGTGGACTGTGGTGAACTGTGAGCTGCTGTAACTGCAGAGAGGGATTATGCAGGTTGAATGTAAACAAAGGCCTACGCGAGACAGTGTATGCCTACGTATTTTTTTCTACTGCAAAGAAAGATGTTTGTACGAAAGAATGCTGTACTATACTCTTGTGTTCCTTTTAGAAATAAAACCTAATGTTTCTACGAGGAGAGAACTTCAGTTTATGTTTTATGTCTACTTCTTTACTTTAATGAAAAGTTCACTCAAAAAGGGAAAAAGTATGTATACTACACTGTAAATAATATCACAAATTTATAATTCTCCCCATTTATTCATGCTTTTGAATTGCATTATGGGACCTGGATCTTTCTACAGGTTTTTAAAGTTTTTAAAAAGTAATTTTTACAAAATTTTTAATAGTTTAAAGTGATATATTGTCTGGGGTGGTCTTGTTCTTTACGATACAAAAACTTTGTAATAAACTCTCAGTACACTTTTTGTTATTTTACAGACTTATCTCCAGGGTTTATAATGTCATAGAAAACCTGGAAAAGTCATGTAATTTTGACATGGCATTTTCCAGGCCTGGAAAAGTTTTGGAAAAACAGAAAACCCACAAGGTTTTGGAAAATCAATGAAATTACATTAACATTTAGTCATCTAGCAGGCATTGTTGTCCAAAGCAACTTCAGCTGCGTTCAAACTAGAGTTTGTGCTTGCAAAATTCTGTCGTACGATGCTACGAAAAGGGGCAGAGTTAAACAATATGATTCGACATTAATAAAAGATCGCTCCATATTTAAATTTTTAAATGATCTATTGGTCTCACGCAATCACCTGATGTGATTGTGCAGATAACAATTCACCAAGCTTAAACTTTAGAATGCAGTGAAATGAAAAACTTGTCACTCGTGCTGTAATTCCCATCCAATCAAATCCTACATCAGATAGATTGACCTCAAGATGCTCAAGGACACTTTATCTTTTGTGTGTAAGCATTTAAAGTGAATAATTAAAAGCAGAATCGTTATACAGACTGCATGTCACTGATGACAATGAAACTTTTAAGAGTTTACACTTAGATATTACAAAGATAAGGTGCGGTAGTGTGAAATCAGTCTATTTATTGTAAGCTTGAATCAATCTGATTGGATTATTGCTGATTACGGATGAAGGGTCAGCCATGATCAATCATATCACATGCTCGTCTTGAACTTAGTTTGTAAAACTTTACCTAGTGTTTGATGACATTACACCAAATGGCCTTAAACGACAACTACATTCACTACAGAATGTTATGTTTTCAAAGACATTCACAAATTGCATGTCTAATATCAATGCTGCATGAAATTGGTTTGTGGCGCCAATTGCTAGATACTCGTAAAGCTGGTAAATCAGGGTTTATATTGCATGATAAGCATTAACAAAAGAAAACGGAACTGGTGTAAGTTACATTTTTTAAGGGTATAATGAGGTTTTTTTTTTTTTGCTGTGTTGTATTCACCTTCCACTACTGGGTACTTTTAGAAGAGCTACATTTAAGACATACTTTTTAGTATTTTGATGAAATATTTAACTTTATTTTGCACTACATTTATTTTAGCAAGATATTTTACTTTTACTTTTTTTTCTGTACTCTTTCAATAATGTTATTATACATATATATATATATAGGTGAAGCTTAAATAAACTAAATTGTCCATAGTGCATGTGTGTGAATGAGTCTGTATGGATGTTTCCCAGTACTGGGTTGCAGCTGGAAGGGCATCTGCTGTGTATGCTGTAAAATCGGCTGTTCATTACACTGTTGCAACCACTGATGAATAAAGGGACTAAGCCAAAGGAAAATTAATAAATAAAATAGAATAATGTAATTTAAATGAGCAGATTGAAATATAAAGTCACTAAGATTTAACTGCAGGACAAACTAAAGTTGTCCAGAATCAAAAAAATAGCTGTTTTGCAAATTATACTAATAAATATTTCGAAACAAAGTGGTGAACAGACAGCTATTGAGCACAAATTGGTTTAAATGAATGAAGAGTTTATTTCCAATAACAGCCCGAGTGCTGTTGAGATAGCTGACAAACACTTGCTGTCAGAGGCAAGGGAAGTTCAGCTCGAAATAAAGCAATAGTTTACTCTAGACATAAACAATCATTAACCAGAAGTTGTATAACTTACCGATGAGCAGTTTTTTGTGTGTGGGAGGGAAAATACAAAGTTTTTGTGAAGATTTCCATCCCAATGCATGCTGCTACATAAAAAGTATATATGTAGTGAATATATTCAGCAAGGTAAAACAAAATTTAAAAGCTGAGAAGTATTAAAACCTATAAATAAACGAAAAGAAAAAAGAAGTTTTGTTCAACTTTGCAGATTTGATTTATTGGTTACAAATCAAATGATTAAATGTGTGATACTGATCATGTGACTGTACAGATAGTCATTTAGTTTATTTAATCAGATGAAACCTTTGGATCACTCTCAAATAATACCAAAAAACATGGAGTTTCTGTTAAAGAGGATGAAAATACACACATATAACACATTAAGTATTTGAATATTATATTTACCAATGCAACAAAAACAATGCACATGTAAAATCTCTGTTTTGGGAAAGAAATGCTTTCTAACTCAGTTATCATTGCTGATAAAACTTTGTTTGTTTTTGCAATACGTTTGTAACTCAGAATGATGGAGGGGTTAAAACCGGATTGAACCAAATTACAAAAAAGCAGCAAAACATTATTCCACAATCATGGTATTGTCCTCAGAGTAATGAAGGTGATGCAGTAATTCAAATCGTGTGTTAGAAGAAAACTAACAAGTCTATCTGGAAAAAGGCTCTTTCAGTCAGGAACTGGCATCTGTGCTGCATTACAGGCTTCTCCCATTAGAAGCATCACAGCAAAAGAGATTTGAGCCATTCATCCGGAACAGTTGAATCTCCTGATCCAGGGTCATTAAACCTCTGTTACAAAACGAAACGATGATATTTTGCTTTCTTCACACAAATAAGCACTGTGCATTCGTAGTAATGTATACAACATAGGTGTTTAGCACTTCATTTTGATTGGCTGATGAACAGATTTAAGTTATTTTATGCTACTGGCTATTTTTGACCACAATACATATCAAAAGTCAGCCCACATCAGCAAAATAGACAAAACTTACAAAACACTAAGCACATAAATATTTTAAATAAATAAATAAATAAATAAAAATAAATTCCATATTTTTCCATGAAACACTCTTTTCTCCGGTAATCCAATTGTTAGGATGATTATTATTTTTTTGTTTTTGTATTTGCAGCTGAAAAAACAAATGACAATTCTCTGTTGTGAGGGAGTAATGTTGTTTGAAGCACTTAAAAATGTACAGCTAAAGGATTCAGTTTTTATTTAGTCTTGAAATAAATAATGTAAACAATGACTTTAGTTGTGTTGAGCAGAGAATAAGTGGAATAATAGTGGATCCAAAACTGCGTATTTCTCAAAATATGGAAAACCAAACATGAGCCAAGTAGAATGGCCTATACATACATTCATTAATTCATTTTCTTGTCGGCTTAGTGCCTTTATTAATCCAGGGTTGCCACAGCAGAATGAACCGCCAACTTATCCAGCACATGTTTTACGCAGCAGATGCCCTTCCAGCTGCAAACCATCTCTGGGAAACCTATACATAAAGTAGTATTCAAAAAACTTTGAGTAGAAAATTTACTAGTTCCACTGAGATTTTATGAGTGCATCCAATGGACACAGAAGTGAAGTGATGCAACTGACACAGTGTGAAAACATGGTGACTGTTGTACATCTGAACTCCATTCATGTTCATAGGAAATTCCTACTCCTAAAGTACGTCATTTTAGATACTTTGATAGCCTCCGGACCTGTGTTTTATTAAATTTATAAGTTTTTTTCAGAGAAACACACAGCATTTTTTGTTTTTTCACACAGGTGGACCTCATTATAATTTCATATAACATTGCAAAATGATTTCAGCTATTTCTCAGCCTACAATTGAGATACCTCAAACAAATATTACAATAATTTTTTTTGAAAACAATTAACTCAAATGTCTTGAAATCTGAATAATATCTAAACCATCAACATCTGATCTGAACAATGTTTTAAGATCTGGTTTAAGATAGTAGAATATGTTGGAAAATTGACTCCAGCCTGTGGATTTATTAGAAAAATGATAACATTTTGCTTTTTTCATTAAACTTTTATAATCATGACATGACAAATAAATTCAATACGTTTTAAACATATGACAACTGTTATTAGGTGTCGTTTGATCAGTTATGTCATTTTTTAAAATGCAAATATGGCAGAAGATAACATTGTTTATTATATGGAGACCCCAGATTAATAAAGGGAATAAGTCGAAAAGAAAATGAATGAATGTTTGTTATGACAACTTGACAAACTAATACATCACAACTATTTTTTTTTTATCTTTGTTGTGACAAATTGACATTACCAAGAAGACATAACTTGTCATAAATCTGTCATTAACATGATTATAATAAGGGCATAATTGTATCATGAATATTTTTCTGATAAATGTCTAGTGGAACAAATTGAATTTATCATTAAAATGTCTGAAAAGTCATCACTCTATAACAGACTTGTTAAACTTTAATATCATTTATTCACAAATTCAGCCAATAATGGCTTAATGACATTCATGTTTATGACAGGTTTATGAAAAGTTGTGTTGTCTTAGTAATGTCAAGTTGTAATGACAAAAACAGGTTGTGATGTACTGTATATGTTTTTAAGTGGTCTCACAAACAATGTAATCTTTGCATTTAAAATTACATAACTGAGCAAACGACACTTACAGACAGTCGTTGGTAACACTTTACAATAACAGTACATGAAAAATGATTTATTAAAATGTAAACTAAACATTACTTTTTCATGAATTAATGATGAGTAGGGCCAGATAGAATGTGAAAAAAAAAATGTTTTTGCTATTTCTGTACGGAATTTTGTTCAAAAAAAATCTGCGGAATGATTTTGGGAGTATCAAAACTAAAAACTTTATATATGAAATAAAAAAATAAAATATATGTTTTTTACTTTTTTACTGTTCACAATGCAAATTAGATCCAGTAGTTTGGTAAACAAAACAAGTTTCTGATACCACTAAAAGACGGAAAATTTTACTTTACAAACTGCATTGTAAATAAATCATATCAACATTTTCATATTAGTCATTAATATTACTGAAACTTAACTTTTTAAAACTTAATAAATATAAATTTACACACATCTACTCAAGTAAATAAATAGACTGCGGAGAAATCTGCAGATATCTGCTCGATAATACATGTGCTAATCATTAACTTACTTTAACTACAACATGATTTACAAGAGTTCATGTACAATTAATGGCTACTTTAATCACTTGTTAGGACATGTTGTTGATTAATGTGTTAATTATATAATTTTTTAATAATCATCAATTATTCCTGATATAATGCTGTCAATTATTCTGTACCTAACATGATATTGTGGTGTAATGGTTAAAGCTCAGGATTAATTACTGGCAGGCTGCTGTTTCGATAGCCTTAAAGAGCGAGCAATTAGTTGTGACCATGTGCATGTGAGCCAAACACTTTACACTGGGCTCAGGGAGATTATCCTCATAATGCGTCTCATGTAAGTTGCTTTAGATGAAAGCAACTGGTAGCTAAAATAACTTTACTGTAGGGATTACAATTGCTTAAAGTCACAATACAGGTCAAGATAACTGCAAGCACTATATTTTTTGTAGTGAATTTTACTTGAAATGCACTAATAAAACAGTAGCTTCAAGCTCATTTAAATAAATTGAGTGGTTGCCAAAACACTCTTCGGATTACATTGACTTGTTTTGTTTTTATAGTTCTTATCACCTTATATAGTCTTGTGGGTATTTCCCTGAAAATATTGCCAAGCACCACCAATAGCATCTACAGCAGCTTATCCTTTCTATTAATATTTGGTCTGTATGTAGAATAATGTGCATTAAGCTATTTCTATATCTATTAAGCTAGGCAAATCTGCAAAAAAATGTAAGCCTCTCTCACGGTGTCTTTTATCTGTACTACATCTTAAAACGTAACGTTGAGAGCTTTCGGAGGTTTGCATGTTCAAAACCAGCAGCATTGAAGCTCTCTGATTGAACACGACACTCTGGCAAACAAGTGGCTGATTAAAATTCCACCTTTTATCATGCTGTTGTCTACCACAACTGATTAAGTAAGTAAACAAGTTTATATCTTCAGTGAGAGAATGCATTTAAAATACTTTGAGACAGATTTGGTCTAGTCGTTTGCCTACATTTAGGGAGTTTATAACAAAATGCTCAAATTTTCACAAAAGTCTTTTTGTGAGGAAATATTTATTAAAAGTTAAAAAAGAAACTGCAACACACAAATGTGTATCCATCTGCTGTTGGAAATTATATTAGATGGAAAGATGATTTTGAGAGTCCACAGAAATGTGTGTGGGGAACACAGTGCTGTTGAATGAAGGCAAGCAAAATAATTGCATATGAAAATAATGAAAACTAAAAGCCTTAAGATGAACAACAATATACAATGGTCTCATTCTGCTTATTTTGGGAAGTTTAAGGTCCATAAAAGACAACATGGGCTCTTTCTGAAAATGTAGTCCTATATGCATTCCTGGAGATCACGAATTATGTAGCCAGAAGTACGTATGGCTGCATGTTGTTTTTAAAACAAATGCTGCAGGACAGTATAATGCCAACCCTTTTCGAGCTTACCAACTGACTGCTTACCTTCATGTAAACGCCTTTGCCACAGTTTGTCCATTAGTTTTTCATGTACATCGGCGATGCTAGAGGGGAGTTAACCATGATGATATGGCTTGAGGCCAGCGAAGAACGGTTCCAGAAAGTGGTTAAGACAAAAACAGAAGCTAAAAAATAAACGTAAAAAAAAAGTAGGGTTGGATATCGTTTGGGGTTATTTCGATACCAGTTCTAAATTGATACTTTTAAAAGGATAATGATGCCAAATGGTGCCTGAATCGATACTTATTTCTAAATAAATAATTTTATGCCACGAAATTATTTGACAAAAAAAAAAAATATATATATATATATATATATATATATATATATATATATATATATATATATATATATATATATATATATATATATATAACTTGTGGATAGGTTGTCATCAAAATCAGGGAACAGCTTTTTTCTGGATTGGGGGCTTCTGACTACTTTTACATGGACATCAGTGATCTTGTGATTTGCCATAATCTGAATAAGGCAATAATATGATTCAGGTGTTTACATGAGTTGCTTTTTGAATGTTACATTCATGAGTCCCAGCTACATGTTATACCACATAGATCCATCAACGTCATTGCGTCCCCAGCCTATTTATGTTTCCTTCGCAGTTTGTGTCTGTGGTCCTTTAAGATAATCAAATACACTGTATACATGGTAGACTCCTGATCAGCGAATTGTCTTAATCATATTAAAATCAGAGTATTGGTGTCCACACTGCAAAAAATGGCCGTGATTTCAACGGTAAAAAACTTTAAAATGCTAAAATACAAATCTGTAACCTGGTTAACGACATGTTTCCCTAATATATACGGCAAATAACCGTAAATTGACTTTCCCAGAATTCCCTGCATGGCACATAACTTTTTATGCATTTGGTTGACATTAATATGGATCTTTTTAGTTGTTTCCCCATCAATTATGTACATTAGAGATTTATGTTACATCTAATGTGTATAAACAATGTTTATTTTATGACTTTAATTTTATGCGTGTTACCGTTTAGTAGCTGTGTGAATGACACTAAGCACCTTCTATATGCTGATACTCTTTTCTGCTTGTAAGTTAATTGTGATGAGCATTGGCTCATTTTGCTACTTCCTCATCACCACCTGCATGTGGGTGTGCTAACGTGTCTAACTGTGCAACAAAAGATGTGTTGATGTTGATCATTCAAAATACAGACATCTTACCTCTATAAATTAATATAATACGGTAATTTACCGTAAACATGAAAAATTACTTTTATGGTTTGTACCGTGTTTTTAACTGTGAAGTACCGGCAACCACAGCTGCCATTTTTCTACCATAAATTTTTGATTTATTTTTTACAGTGCATGTAAACAAACTCACTGGAAGTGCAGAAAATGTCCCAAGCTGTCAAAGACAGTCCATTTCCCATCTTTAGGTTGATTCCATGAGCCCTCAAATTTTATTAGTTTGACGTGCTTTCCCCCTTACACGCAACTTTTGTAAAGCATCTGCTGCATGTTGGCGCGCACATGACAGTTGATAGTATCACACACCAGAAGCGCACATTAACATGTTATTTAAAATGAAACTATTTGGATGCCGCTCTGTGGCCTGGCAGAAATATGAACAATGTCCTGGATAAATCCATGGTTTAAAAAACACTATTGGTTTAAGGAAGGATCTCGGTCAGTCAAATGGTCAGTCAGTCATTCAGTCAGTCGACAGCGGCCTCTGGTGTATTTACGCAATACCCACAAGCGCGAATGGCACTTGAGAGAGAAATTTGAGATCTTACACAGTGGCCTCTGTTGGATTTGCGAAAACATGAAGTGCAAAAATGTGTACCTCCTGCGATGTATTTTGCGATCTCCAGAAATGTAAACAGCGGTATATTTTCAGAATGAGTCTGGGTTGATAAAAGAGCATGGTAATGAAAAAAATTATAAATTAAATAAAATAAAAAAAGATTTTGCACGTGCAGAATTTCTCAGTGGAAAAAAAAAATTGCAAGGAAAATAAATTAGAAAAAATGTATCGCTTTGTTTCACAAGCAAAATGAGTGCAAATGAACAAAAGATTTAAAGTTAAATTCTTTAATCCATCAATTTTTCCATTTACCCATAAATCCAGCTGATTGATTAATCAATCGATCGATCGATTGATTGATTGATTGATTGATTGATTGATTGATTGATTGATTGATTGATTGATTGATGTTTCTCCAGAAAAAAACTATTTTCCAGAAAATCTTTTAAAAGAAAAATCCCTTTTATGCACTTCCCTATTCACCTTTAGCGGCACAAATGGACCAAATCAGCATATCAGATATATCATTTGGTTGAATGCCTCTCTTCATTAGTGATCTCGAATATTCTGGTCCTCGGTGTTGTGTTGAACATATCATCAGCAGCTTTAAGTAGCATATGACCTTCTGGAAACACTCCAGAATGTTCCACTCCCCTTTGACTAAGGGTCAAGCTCAGGCCTAAAAGCCCAGCTGAGGACACTGAGACCAGTATTACTCAGCACTCCAAATCCCACGCATACGTCTGTCACTGATTGGCCTGCTGGGCAATGTTTGCGTTGAGCTGGAAGAGTTTCTCATGTCTATTCTTAGTTCCTAAGCTCACACACCTCTTCTACTTCACATGCCAGCAAGTGAACTAAATGTCAGGCATCTTCCGTGATGTACAACAGAGGTTAAGAATGTTTAAGGATCCTATGTTTACCGACCAAAACATCCAGAAGTCACATGCATGTCCTAGTTTTGGATTTGTCTATAGGTATTAAATTTGCTTGGCAACTGCACTACGTCAAGTATGTTTTATGAGACCATAGGTGTACTAGGTTCTTTAAATTTAAATTACTTTTCAAATTACTTAGTCTGAAAAGTACACTGTTAGACCTTACCGGGGTTTTTTACAGTAGAATACTGGCAACACTGTTGCCAGCCACTCACTGTAAAAGTTCGGTTACAGTAAGTAACTGGCAACAGTGTTGCCAGTTAATTACTGTAACTAAACCATTACAGTGAGTGGCTGGCAACAGTGTTGCCAGTTATTTACTGTAACTGAACCATTACAGTGAGTGACTGGCAACAGTGTTGCCAGTTATTTACTGTAACTGAACCATTACAGTGAGTGACTGGCAACAGTGTTGCCAGTTATTTACTGTAACTGAACCAATACAGTGAGTAGCTGACAACGGTCTCGCCAGTTAATTACTGTAACAGCAGCAGTGGTAACTAACTGGAAACTGTGTAGAGTTAATTACTGTATTGTAGTTTTACAAATCACAGCATTATACTGCATACACATTAATAGTATGTCATATATAGTTATTGTAGTGTTACTAAAATTAATCAGTATTCTTAGCTGTTATTTAAAAATAGAAGGCATAACATTTTTCAGACAAATTTTTTTTATTGTTTCGGCACCAAACAAATAAATAACAGAAAAAGTATAACAAAATTAGGAAATCAGCAGATATAAATATTGTCTTACATATTACAGGTCTGCACAGTAAGGCTGCGGTCACACTAACGTTTGAGTATGCAAAATTCTGTCATACGGCACTGCGAAGTAGAATTAAACAAAGCAAGTAGTGGAATTAAACAAAATAATTAGAGATTGAAAAAGCAAGCCAGAGAGGTCATGTTTTGATCTTTGATTGGTATCAAGCAATCACATGATGTGATTTCACATGTCAGCGTTCTCCAAGCTTGAATTTTCCAATGCTAATGAAATTTGTTGCATGAGCTATCATTCCAGGTCTGCAGTACTCACATGCGTACGAATGGAAGTCTAAAGGGAGAAAAGTGCAGTGTGACCGGGACTTTAAGCTGTAACTCTAATTAAACACACCTGATCAAACTAATTAAGGCTTGTTAGAAATCCACAGGTAATGTTGAAGCAGGGTGGGAACTAAACTCTGCTGCGCTGCAGTTCTCCAGGAACTTGGAGTTTGACCCCCATGGTATATAGCAGGGGTGCTCAATCCTGTTCCTGGAGATCTACCTTGCTGCAGATTTCAGTTGCTACCCATATCAAACACACCTGCCTGTAATTATCAAGTGGTGTTCAGGTCCTAATTAATTGGTTTAGGGGTGTTTGATATGGATAGCAACTGAAACTTGCAGGAAGGTAGATCAGCAAATGAACAGCAAAAAACACAACATAATTATTTTAAATTTTAAAGTTTTAAATAATTAAAAACTGTGTCAGATCTCAATAAAAAGTTTAAAATAATTATAAAAAATAAAAATAAAGTTGACAACACCGAAAAACCAAAGGATCCAATCTGTTATTGTTATAATTATCTCATGACAACAAACTTTTTTATTGTTTGTAATATAAATTCATAGGTGTAAACACAGCTCTGAAAAATACTTAGCAACAAATTCACAACCTGGGACCTGACAGTGGAGCTTTTGTGTGTGGATGGCTATGAGTATCATGTTTTTGTGATTCCCTGTGATGATGTGCACATGTTACCTTACTGAGAAGATGGAATTTAATTTTGGCTTAGTTGCCAGAAAGATACATACAACTGTTAGCATCTGTACATTATGGCAGTATGCAATATCCAATAAATACATAAACTTAAACAAAAGTAATGTAAGAAGTTATATGAGGAGAGGCTAACTAGCTAACAATGTAGCTTTCAAGTACACAGTTCAAGATAACAACAATATAACTTAAAACACAGCCTTATTTTAGAAACCCTCAAAAACATTTGAACACATTTTACTTACTCATTGTAGATTCTTAGTTAAAGCCTAAAACATATCAGACTCTAAATCTGAATTGATAGACAGAGAATAGAGCACACTCAGCAGTAAACAAATCAAACACCTGGCTCTCTTAAAGGGCCGGCATTTTCTGAAAACTCTTTCTAACACCTTTGTGTTTAGAATAAGACAGACAGCCTGTGGGAGTGTGTGGTGATGCCTAAATCATTATTTTCTGCCTTTAAAATGCACGTCTCTATAAAAAGCAACATAAACCATCAGAGAAGATGGGACAGTAATGGTTGAACAGTAATTTGCTATTTATTGTCAGTTACTATCTGTAATGAGTACATAAAGTAAATTATGCATTCTTTGCATTACACAATTTCATACAAAGTCTACTCCTTTTACAGTAAAATAATATGTGTTAATAAATAATAAATGTTTCCTTTTATTACAGCAAAACACTGGCTATTTTACAGTTATTTACTGCAAAATCTACAGAGTAACAGTGCAGTTATACTAATTAAACACACCTGATCAAACTAAATCTAAAGGTAGTCTGTTGAAGCAGGGCTGGAACTAAATTCTGCTGGGCTGCGGCCCTCCAAGAGTTTGACATCCCTGGTACATACCATATTTTCAAAGGAACTGCCAACATTTATCACAATCATGCACATACCATTGATTAAAAACAATAAAAATATAAAAACTTCATGCAAAGCAAAAAAATAAAAAATAAATAAACAATCTGATCCTCATGTTGTTCCAAACCTGTAGTAATAATAATAATAATAATAATAAAAAAAAATAATAATCTGATTAATACATTTATTTAGGAAAGCCTTTATACTATACTGTTAATGCCACTTTTACCTACTTCATTTGAAGTTTTCCAAACAAATTAATTGAGTCTCAGCAAACATGTATGTACATGCTGTTTAATATATTTTTTAAATAACACATTTTTACTAGTTATTTAGCAAAATACTAATATTCAACTTAAAGTGCAATTTAAAAGCTTAACTATAGGTTAAACTAGGCAAATTAGATTAACTATAGAAAAGTAAACAAAGTTATAAAAATAATTGTGATAATTTGGTTGCTCTGTGTGAATATTTTTGCCTTTAAATGCATCTTGTCGATATCTTTACCTTTTAATTAGCTCTGTGACATTAACATTGGTTGACTCCTGATACTCAATGTTAAAAACATAAAAGGAACCAAAGAAAACACAGAGATGGGTGCAGAGAAGTTTAGCTTATCATCAATGGATTGTCTCACTTTCTCCTCAATATTGACCATACACATACCAAAACGGAACAGTATATATATATATATATATATATATATATATATATATATATATATATATATATATATATATATATATATATATATATATATATATATACCAACATAAAGCATTAGAGTACATAGGGTAATAATGGTTGAGCAGTATTTTACCATTGATTATCACAGTAACTATCTGTAATGGGTACATAAAGTAAATTACTGTAATTTATTCTTTGCACGACAAAATTTCATACAAATCCTGCTCCTTTTACAGTAAAATACTGTTTCCTTTTATTACAGCAAAACACTGGCTATTTTACAGTTATTTACTGCATAATCTACAGTAAGGGTTAACAGTGTAACTTAGAAAAGCTCCCCATAGATTTTCATTCATATGCACGCGAATGCGTCAGACCGGAAAGTCGTGCATCAAGTTTTGCAGTTCGCTGCATTAGAAAGTTCAAGCTTGGTGAACTCTGCCCTGCGAAATCGCATCACATGATTGCGTGAGACCACTCGAGGATCAAAACATGATCTATCTGGACAGAAATTTAAAACGTGTACCAATCGCTTGCTTTTTTAATGTCCAATCATTTAGTTAAATCTCGCCCCTTTTCGCAGCGTCATTTAACAGAATTCCGCACCACAAACTCTAGTGTGACTACAGCATTACTCAATACATAATTCATTTACTTGACTTAATACTGATACAAAAAATAAAAAATCTCAGTGCACAGACTCTTAATCCTTTCAATTTGAGTTCAACAAAACTTTTAAACTATTTAAAAAAGCATTTAATTTTTCACACTTTATAATAAGGTTCATTAGTTAATGTAAAGTAATGCATTTGCTAACATGAACAAAAAATGTACAATACATTTACTACAGTATTTATTTATGTTAATAATCGTTAGTTAATGAAAATACAGTTGTTCATTGTTAGTTCATGTTAACTAATGATAATAATTAATAACATTAACTAATGATAACAAGCATGGACTTGAATGTTAATAATCCATTAGTAAATGTTTAATTATGATTAATAAATTTACATTTTACATTTACATTTAGTCATTTAGCAGACGCTTTTATCCAAAGCGACTTACAAATGAGGACAAGGAAGCAATTAACACAACTATAAGAGCAACAATGAATAAGTGCTATAGGCAAGTTTTGGGTCTGTAAAGTCTAAGAAGGAAAGTATTAGTACATTTTTATTTTTTATTATTTTTGAGTACAGTTAGTGGTATATCCAGAGAGGCAATTGCAGATTAGGAAGTGAAGTGGAGACTAATAAATGCTGTACAAGTGTTGTTAATGATTAGTTCATGTTAGTAAATGCATTAGCTAATTAACCTTATAGTTAAGTGTTACCCCTAATGCAAATAATATGTGTCTTGAAGAAAAACATTTCAAAGTAATGGCACCATACTTCATACATATATATTGGTATAACTTTAAATGTTTTTGTTTATTAAGCATGTGCAATTGTCGGACAGTTAATATGCAAAATATCTGACTAAAAAAACATATACAATATTAAAAATTACACTTATCTGAATTATAACTTATATTGTCAATCAATCAATCAATCAATCAATCAATCAATCAATCAATCGACCAATCGACCAATCAATCGATGGATCGATCAGTCAATCAGCTGGATTTATGGGTGAATGGAAAAATTGATGGATTAAAGAATTTAACATTAAATCTTTTGCTTTCTGCATGCAAAATCTTTTGCATGTCTTAAAGAATCATTTGCTCGTTTGCACTCATTTTGCTTGTAAAACAAAGCGATGCATTTTTTCTAATTTATTTTCCTTGCAATTTTTTTCCACAGAGAATTTATTTCATTTATAATTTTTTTTTCATTACAATGCTCTTTTATCAACCCAGACTTAATCTGAAAACGTACCGCTGTACACATTTCTGGAGATCGCAAAATACATCGCAGGAGGTACACATTTTTGCACTTCATGTTTTCGCGAATCCAACAGAGGCCACTGTGTACACTTTTTATGTGCAATTGTCGGACAGTTAATATGCAAAATATCTGACAAAAAATATATATACAATATTAAAAATTACACTTATCTGAATTATAACTTATATTGTCATGATTAATATCTCAATCATTTGTTTTATTAAGTATATGCAATCATCTTAATAAATGTTCTTTAGTTGAAAAACAGAATTGTTCTATTTAAGTAAAATATATTAATTATATTATATATTAATAGATAAAATCACAGTGCAATTATGAAGTTTGCTTCACACAGGTGAGTGGGCTTGACAAACCATCCGTAGGAACACTCCTTTTTGATTGTTGTCACATTTGACAAAAGCATCTGCTAAATGACTTAATGTAAATGTAATATAATGTTTCAAATTTCAAATCAAATACATTTTTAAATCACTTTTATTATCACATCATGAGCAGCACGTGTACTATGATGAGTGAAAAGCTTAGGTGCTGGCTCCAGACAGTGCAAAATACAACAACATACTCCAAAAAACATATGTAAAAAACAATAAATACATGAAAGACAATAAATGCTTTAATAAAAACACACACTATGTAGGCACATATAGACAAGTGCACTGTCAAAAAGGTGTACACATTGTTTGACTGTTGGTGGAAAATTTTTGAAAATGATTGAACTATCAATTGAATTATCAACACAATTTCACAGCACTTTTTGGTTTAGTACTATTTGCTCATCCACCAACGATGGTTGACTTTAGGGTTGGGCTTGAGTGTCACATCTCCTTTTAAATTGTACATTTTCATAAGACTGAACTTTGAAACGAATTGGTATAAGTTAGTCATTAAACTGACAAAACGTAAAATAATTGCATTTCCTCGTGATATCAGGCTGGATTTTTATAGAACTGTTAAATTTATGTATAGTGTTTAGGGCAAATATCATATAAGTAACTGTATTTTATTTAATAAATAAAAGGTAATCCCTAAAATGGAAAAGGAATTTATTTGCGGCAACTAGATGCTTTGTAACTAAAACTCAACACTATTTGGGTCTGAAAAGACTCAGTTACATCAGGAAATTGAATAGATGTCATCTTAAAGCTTTGCCTTTGTGAAACACGTGTTTTAGACAAGTGGAATTTGAACTTCCCAAAACCTTTGATTATTTTAATAATTACTATTACTGTATTACTCAAACAGTAGCATGAAATTTACAATGTCAAAGTCATACATCAACTGCACAAATGTACCCTCAATACCTTGATACAATTGCATGATGGAATATTAATGTTTGTTTAATTACTGTAATTATTATTGTTATTTTTAGTATTGTAGTATATCAAATATACAGTTTAAGTCAGAATTATTAGCCCCCCTGAATTATTAAATCGCTTATTTATTTTTTCCCCAATTTCTGTTTAACGAAGAGAAAAAAATTTCAGCACATTTCTAATCATAATAGTTTTAAGAACTCATCTTTAATAACTGATTTATTTTATCTTACCATGATGACAGTAAATAATATTTTACTAGATATTTTTCAAGACACTTCTATACAGCTTAAAGTGACATGTAAAGGCTTAACTGGGTTAATTAGGGTAACTAGGCAGGTTAGGGTAATTAGGCAAGTTATTGTATAACAGTGGTTTGTTTTGTAGATTATCGAGAAAAGATATAGCTTAAAGGGGCTAATAATTTTGTCCCTAAAATGGTGTTTAAAAAATTATTAACTACTTTTATTCTAGCCGAAATAAAACAAATAAGACTTTCACCAGAAGAAAAAAAAATATTATCAGACATACTGTGAAAATTTCCTTGCTCTGTTAAACATCATTTGGAAAATATATAAAAAAGAAGAAAAAGATTTGAAGGGGGCTAATAATTCTGACTTCTATATATATTCTGAACTGTATATATATATATATATATATATATATATATATATATATATATATATATATATATATATATATATATATATAGATAAATAGTTTTATTTATTTATGTCCTTGAACACGTTTTGTTGTTATGTAAAAAACAGAAGCTGGAATGCTAATTATCGTGAATAAAGGGAGGTGTTGAAGGCATTGCTGAATAATTAATACGTTTGAGCTGAACAGAGATGACAGGCATGAACAGACATGTCATGGTAGCTTAAAAACTGCTGATTTTCACGAGTCGGGCATTTCAGCATAATTATGCAAATAATGCCTGCTGATGTGCACATACAGCACATCAGCAGGAATTCACTTTCTCAGAGAGAGAAAAGGTAAATTACATGATCATTATAAAAACACACTAGTAATTTAGAAATAAACAATAAATAAACACAATATGATATATGAACACTGAATGATATCAAAATTAAACTGCATTCATTCAATTTTAAACACTAAAAATAAAACAATTTTTTTTTGTTAAAGTGATTGTACTGAGTATTAAATAATTTAAATCAAATGCCTCTTATGCATCTTTGATTAAACAGTAAAAAAATTCTTATAAATATAGCAGGTGAATTTGCACTATGATGAAAAGATCATCTGCTGTACTGTATAGAAAGAGATTAAATATAACATGACAGTGGGCCGGGCCTCAAAAGTAGGACACATCAAGGGATTATTATGGCCAGTGTTTATCTCACTAGCATGAAGCCTTTAAACCCTGACCATTGACACAGACATGTGTGCCAAACACCAAACAAATCGAGATTTTACCTTCAGTACTTTTGTCAAGTATTTTATTTTTTTATCTGCTCATCACAAAAATATTTTTAGAAAAATATGAGAAGCCAAAAAGTTTATCTAGACATTCATAGTTTAATTTGCAAACTATTGACTATCAACAACGTAGTTTTAATAATGGTTAGAATGAGTTTTATTTTTAGACATTTCGTTTTTGTTGACACTTTTGTGGTCAGTTTAGTAAGTTTCTTTTGTGTTCTATTTCAAATTTATGTCTAGATAGTATTTTGTTTGTTTGTTTTGTTAGATTTTTTTTTATTACTACTATATTTTGTTTTATGTTTATGTTTGTTTTATTGATTTATTATTAATGTGATTATTTATTTATCTTTTATGTAACTTTTATGTTATTTCAAGCAACAAGAAGGATTTTAACTGCATGGTTTGGTAATGAAGCGGACACTGACAACAGAAGTGCAGATCCAAGTGCAGTTTATTTAAGACAGGATGTACAGGCAATTATCAATACAGGAGCAAAACAGGAGCATAGGGGTAATCCAAAAACGTAGTCAAAATACAGGCGAGAGGTCAGGCTAGTCGGCAAAGGATCAAAATGAGGAACAAGAGAAAAAACAAGACACGAGAAATCAAAAAAGGAAAAACGCTTCATGATGTTCATAAAAGAAGCAAAACTCAGCAGTGTTTGAGAAGATGAGAGATGTCTTTATAGTCTATGTAATCACTGATCATGACTTGACATGTCATCAATGGTGACCATAACAGTTTTAGTTAGCGCTTACTTAATCTAAGGCTGTTTTGACCATTTTTAATCATACCTTGAATTAAATACTTTTTTCATCTACTAGCAACTGACAAAAAAGTTTATAAAGAAGTAAATAAATAATTGATCACATTAAGTGTACTTACTAAATTGTGTTTTAAATTGTGTAAAAGTGTTGCATTAGTTTAAAATAGGGAAATAAAGAAAGCATTTAATTTAGTACTAAAATACTAGAAACTGCGTACAAATTTGTATCTAATACCCCTGGGGTATGAATAATTTAGGTTTGACTGTAAATACTATCACCAGCCACTTTATTAGATACACCTTACTAGTACCGGGTTGGACCGAGACTCATTAGACAACGTTTTTCCAATCTTTAATTGACCAATTTCGATGAGCCTATGCCAATTGTAGCCTCAGTTTCTTTTTTTTAGCTGACTGGAGTGGCACCCGGTATGGTCTTCTGCTGCTGTAGCCCATCCGCCTCAAGGTTGGACATGTTGTCCATTCAGAGATGCTCTTCTGCATACTTCGGTTGTAACAAGTTTCGGTTATTTGAGTTACTCTTGCCTTTCTATCAGCTCAAACCAGTCTGGCCCTTCTCCTCTGACCTCATTTGGAGATCATTTAGACCCATTTTCATTCTGATCATTTTCTTTAAACCCCAGAGATTGTTGTGCATGAAAATCCCAGTAGATCAGCAGTTTCTGAAATACTCAGACACGCCCATCTGGAATCAATAACCATGCCATGTTCATAGTCACTTATAATCAACTCTGTGAGCTGAGAAAATAGTATATGCTATTCCTTCTATGCTAATAGAGACTACTGAGACATTCCAAACATGGGATGAGTTCTCCTGGCGTGGCAGAGTTCATCACAGCTCCAATACACATCTCTGCCATTTGCTTACAGTAACCATGTACTTTTCACCATGCACAATTAATCTGCTTGTGATCTTCCTTTATATACATTTGTTATGTTTGGTGTCATTTGACAGTTTATGACTTAAGCACTGTAGTGATGAAATTAACATTCACTGATTGTATTTCAATATACAATCTATTTACTATTGTTGAGTCATGGCCTTAGGAGAGTATGTTAATGTTTTTCTTCCCCACTTTATCTCCTCAACTTTGCTCTCATGTCCAGCTGGTTTTGGGGCTTGGTTTTCTGTTTGACAATGCTTTGATCGGGGTATAATGAGGAATAGTAACTGTTGATCTAGGAGAATGGCTTTTAATCTGTGTCCCCCTCACAGTAGCCTCATATACTAACAAAGGCAGTTTCACTGTCTTTGTTGTTCAGCAATGCATATGTTACAGCTAATTTCTTTATACAGTATGTTAGTTTGTTTCATTCTACTTTCTGTATATTTAAACATGTAATTTAATTAACAACTTTGCCTTTAAGGCGTTGAGATTCTTCCTCTTTAGCAATGATAATAACAACTTTAATGGAGTCAGATAAATAATGGATTTAAACACACAACCCTTCAACTGCTTTCTGTTTCCGACAATTGGTTCAGAAGAGCAGTATAAGCTTCAAGCCTTACAACTTTGTGATGCTCTTCCCCATTTCATGCTATTCCCCTGATGCTCATTCACCATGTCTACATGCCTAAATGCATTGAGTTGTTTCCATGTGATTAGAAAATTGTTTTAGCAAGTTTAGACAGATGTACCTAATAAAGTGGCCAGTAAGTGTATGTATTATAATATAGATAATATAAATTTTCTCTAAATACTTATTATCTTCTAATGAGTAAGCAGTTTAATTCCTTAAATGTTTAGATTTTTATTTTTAAAAAATGTGCATGTCAATTTTTGTATGCATTGTACTGTTAGCTCTTTTGAGACTTGCACACTGCACTTTTTGACCTCATGCACTCTTTGATCCTGTACGCAGTTGAGATCCTATTAAAATCACTATTTATCTGTATTTGCAGTCAAGACCCGCTCAGGGCTGATCTTATTCCACAAAAACTGTGCAACTAAACTATGGCGGTGCAATCATAGAACAATGAGAAGGCCAAATCCCAGAAACCTAACCTGCATTATTTACTTTACAAAGATCCCACTGAAACCAGTATGAAATTGGACTTAGAGAATCCAAAAGAATGAAATGCTCTAGGCAAGTTTCTTTTTGTCATACCCAGAATCTTTCTAGTGTGTTTGTATGTAATACTGAAGTTACTCCAGCATCAACCATAGTTCATAACAATAGCAGAATGGCTTTAATAGAAAACGCATCATTCCTTCACAAGCACAAACATTTGAAGATCTTGAAAATGGCTAGCCACTGTAATCTGTCCAAGATGAGACGGAAATTGAAAAGTTTGGCGGCGAAAGTCTTTCCTGAATTTGTGTCTCTTTAGTGGCACGCTCCACAGAGACCTTTCAAATCCTTCCTTTAAGGACAAATCTCTCTCCATAAATCTAGTGTTTGATACACAGGTCAAGCCAAAGCCGTGCCAAAGAACAGCACCCGCTTGCAGGGCACGCAGAGGTCAAAACTTTCCACACCTGCCCCAAAGCATCTTGTGCTGTGCTGTAAACTGAGCAAATAACGTGATAACTGAAACCGGTCTGAAAACTTATTCTACAAAGAACGCTCCACAATGTCCTTTTGTTTTCGCGAGTAAATCAAGGACATTGTGACCTCCCAGAGGATAGCATGAGATGGGAGAACAGCTTGACCAAAACAAACAAAAAAAAAAAGAGTGGTTGTTTGTTGTGAACTGGGGCATAAGGCAAAAGGAAGTTCTCTTCTCATACCTCCTGCATTTAGCACAGGGATACTGTTTGAAACGCAAACCCTCATCATGTGACACATACCATGTTTTGACATCTGGATGATTTGAGGGATCGTGTTTCTGCTGTGTGCTCTGAGGTGTCAGGTCCAGCAGAAAGGTCATGTTTTTTTTTCATTCTCCCAGGACAACATATTCAATCCCCTCAAATACCCAAGACCTTTAACAATGTAAACAAATAAAGAATGTTCCATTGTAGTCGTCAGTATTTTTTTTTTCATTTTATGAATGGAGATTAACAATGCACATTGGGTATTATTCTCAGTTTATAGAAATGTTTCTTACTCTCAGTAAATTCACAGCGCAGGCATGCTATTACACACAAGGACTTTGTTTGGGCTGTTGTGGCATCCCTGCCTTTTATTGGCTTACTAAACAGAGACACTTTACTTATGATGCAAAATTGAATTTGTGGCTGCTTAACATTTAAAAATCACAAACATCATGAAAAGAGTCCTTGGTAAATAAATAAATAAATAAATAAACAACTATAAATTGCTGACAAAATAAAAAGAGTTTAAATTATTTGCTCATACAGCAGACACAAAAATGACCAACATTAAAGATTTTTTTATTTTATTTGTTATTTAAAAACAAATAGAATATATATATTCTATATATATATTCTATATATTTGTATGTATACTGTATATATATATGTGTGTGTGTGTGTGTGTGTGTGTGTGTGTGTGTGTGTGTGTGTGTGTGTGTGTGTGTGTGTGTGTGTGTGTGTGTGTGTGTGTGTGTGTGTGTGTGTGTGGTCACAATAATGCAGTTATTAATTGACTCTAAAATAGGGTGCGTTTCCCAAACAACAACATAACTCTGGGCTGAACTATTATAGTACAATGCATTGTTTGGGAAAATAACGATGTAGTGACGAGTGGTCCCCAAAACCTGTAGTTTTTCTAACTCAGATCCATCGTTTGAACAGCGTTACTTATAACTAAAATACCCAGAATGATTTTTTTTTTGTTGAAAAGTCTACTTTTACAATTTGACACATGCAAACCACTACAGAAATGTGCTAACCTAAAGGCCCATGACATATACAGTACAGTATACTTGTTTGGCATGCTGTCCTGGAAGAAAGCTCTATGATCCTTAAGCCCAGAGCAAGCGGGGAGTTTGACCTCAGGTAGATCTCGATGAACTCCCACAACTTGTTAATGGCTAATGACAGATTATAGTTTATCTAGACTGCTTACTAAGAGCTCATCTATAGTGCCAGTGTGGTATGGTCAAATGAATTATATTGTGCGTTTTTGGACTGTGGGAGGAAACTGGGGAACCCGGGGGAAATCCATGCAAGCACAGGGAGAACATGCAAACTCTGCACAGAAATGTCGAAAGGTCCAGTAAGGACTTCTAAATAGTGACATTCTAGCTTAGAGTCAACAGTGTTAATCATTGGGCTACTATGTTACCCAGTCTAGAAAAAGGAGGGAAGAGTAGTGGTTGGAGGGGGGATTCTTCAAGATGAAGATACTTAGGTAAGAATTTCTGGTTATTTATAGTGAGTTAGGAATCGTCCGGTTGGTTAATCGTGTGTCAGCTAATGTGGGATAATCATAAGCACATAGGACAACCATAAGCACATGCTCCTCTCAAAATTAGTTTAGAAATAAACACAAATAAAGTATCAATTTATTATTCTAAAATATGTTTGACTTTCTTTCTTTCTTTCTTTTTTTCTTTACTTGCTTATATATTTAATCTTTTTAACCTTTAATCAAAATACTCATTCCTTCTTTCCCTCCTGCAATAGCATCTTTTCTTTTCTCTAAATACGCCTTTATCACCATGTGGGCAAGACAACCTGCCACATATGAGATTACAGCAGTAGCAAATATCAATGACTAAGCATCAAAATCAATTCCTGATGGACAAAAGAAGTCCTGTCCTTTTTTAATCTCAAAGCTAGGTAAGAAAAGACAAAGTGCCACATTTGTTTTACTATTCCAGGGGCCCAGCAGATCCCCATACTTTGACAAAAGTTTTATTTGAGAATCTTTGCACAATAATCTATTAGAAAACACGCTTTAATGAAAGCACCTCTATGCTAAGGATGTGTGAGTCTCCTTAAAGGTGGCATATAATGAAAATGGTTATACCTAGGCATAGCCGAATAAGCCTATGCCACAAATGGCTTTTAGTATATTTCCTACATTGGCACCAAATATCACAAACGAAAATGCAATTTGTGGCTGTAGAAGAAGCTACTGTGGGCCTTTTTTTTAAAAAAAATAAATAGCTTAAACCTCATGAGACACTTATAGGGAATGCAGACGCTCAAGACAGTTCTGTAGGGCATCACACACCGGATGCACCGCTCAGTGCCGCAACACGGCGTGCATATGACAGTTGAAATTATCACACACCATACGAGCACATTCGCATGATATTTAAAATGAAAAAAATCAAATGGCGCTCTGTGGCGCAGCAAAAATATGAACAGCGTCCTGAGTCGTGGTTGGGTGCCCTTAGCCGAGGTTCGAACCAGCGACCCAGCGACCTTCTTGCTGTGAGGTGACACCACTACTTACTGCGCCACTGCCTCGCCCAGTTTTATGATTTTGTTCATCTAATTTAAAGTAAGAACAGAACTAACAAAAAAGAGACAGTACAGTGGTCTTACCCCATTTGTGGCTATTCTCCATATATGAATGGTTTCATGTATATAGTCATATATTTTGCCATCATAACATCTTAAAAAATAGAAAAAAAAGATCAACTTTAATCTCTGGGTTTTACAATGAGTTTTAATTACTTACAGTTTACAGCGGGCCTGTATAATGTTTGTATATAGTTATGGATTTATAGATCATTTCAGTTAATATAATAAACTGTTCAAATGAAATGTTTTATTGTCCGACAATAAATATGCAATAAGGCTGATGGTTATTGATATTTATGATAATTGGCATGGGGCCTTAATTGAGACATTGGGGTCTGCAGTAAATTAGTCAGGAGGTCTAGAAACCCTAGCAGCATCACCGCTCAGACCCATTCACCAGGTAATGTGGTATTTTAATTTTACCATGTGACCTGCGGTGTATACCTTAATCTATATATATATATATATATTTATTTTATTTTTATTTTTTTTACTTCTTTTCAAGTCACTTTTATAGAACTATGTCTTAAATACTAATAGATATTACCAACACTCTAAATATGCTGGGGTAAATTAGGTAAAATATGCACTAACCCAAACACTGTGTTAACTTTTGTCTTATTATGCTAATTTAAAGGGCACCTATGGTGAAAATAATCTTTTTGTAAGCTGTTTAGACAGAACTGTGTGTAGGTATAGTGTGTTCAGAGTCATATTGGGGTGATACAGTATAAACACTAAAAGTTTCTTGTTTAAATTTCTTGATTTCTTATTTATTTTGAGGCCCACTGCAACGTGACATAGGAGTGTGGTTTCCCCGCCCACTGAATTGATTGTATTAACTTGTAGTACCACATATAATCATATCCACAAGACAGGACCTGCGCTAAGCAACTGGGATTATAAGATCTGTTCGGCTCTCTGTTATCATTTGCACTTCAAGTTTGAGTTTTAAACGTTTTTAAAACAGTGTATGTTTGTAATAAAGTTAGTGAAATAGCTACATAATTCATCATCAAAGCGGCATGTCAGCACAATTATACAAGAAGACACTTCAATCGCGGTTTGTGGATTTAAATCAGGTTATTTTGTACTTTGTACATAACAGGTGTCTATACAGTAGTGTGTATAAATGTGTGTCCTGTCACAATTGCCATGCAAAAACTATAATGGCATTGTGTGTGATTCATCATTGCAGAAAGGCTTGAATTAACTTCACAACAAATATATCAACTAACAGTTGCAAGTTCTTACTGTAGTAAGGGAGATCTACTTTATTCTTGTATGTCACTGTGCTGTTTATCTACATAAAGGATACATGCATTTGGCACTGATACGCACGTGGTAATGGTGGGCAAGCAAAACTAGCTCGCTTGCAATGAGGGCACAGGTACCAGAAATAGCTAAGTCCTAACAGCTCACATTTCCCAGATTTAAAAAAGTATAATGAATAATCTGATAGGTATTTTGAGCTGAAACTTTACAAAACCATTCTGGAGACACACAAAAAATTATATTAAATCTTGAAAAAGGGATAGAATAGGTGCCCTTTAAAATATTAACCCAGCAGTTGGATTAGTCCCTATTACACATAGAATTGCATTGAAATAACCTGGTATTTTCGTAGAGAGAACACAATCTCCTGGCAAATTGTAATTTTTTGATATAGTGGCTATAGTAGATCATATAAGTTTGTATTTCATTTATATATTATAGTATGTTTTACAGGCCGACGCATTGGCGCAGTAGGTAGTGCTGTCGTCTCACTGCAAGAAGGTTGCTGGTTCGAGCCTCAGCTGGGTCAATTGGCGTTTCTTTGTGGAGTTTGCATGTTCTCCCTGCATTCGCGTGGGTTTCCTCCAGGTGCTCCGGTTTCCCCTACAGTCCAAAGACATGTGGTACAGGTGAGTTGGGTAGGCTAAATTGTCCATAGTGTATGAGTGTGAATGAGTGTGTATGGGTGTTTCCCAGAGATGGGTTGGAGCTAGAAGAGCATCCACTGTGCAAAACATATCCTGGATAAGTTGTTGGTTCATTCTGCTGTGGTGACCCCAGATTAATAAAGGGACTAAGCCGAAAAGAAAATTAATGAATAAGCATAATTTACTCATCACTAGTCCCACACAGAATCGGCGAGCGTAGAAATCTGCAGATTTCCAAAGATTGTAAGCCCTTCATTGAGTCTATGTATTTACTAGTGTAAATGTGTGTAAATGAATATTTATTCAGTTTTTAAATGAATTTCACTAATATTATTGTGATGTCATGATAATATTAAAATGTTCATATGATTTATTAACAAAACAGTTTGTAAAGTAATATTTTCTGCCTTTTATTTTACGATCTGTTATACAAAAGACTTGCGTTGTTCAATTAATTAAACAATTGTTTAATTATTTAAATTCATTAAAAGTAAAAAAAAATATTATTTTTATTTAATAATTATTTATTAAAATAAACTAATTATTTTATAAATAAAATTATTCACTAAAAATAATTAAAAAGACTAAGTTTTGTGACACTCCTAAAATCATTCTGCATAAATTCGCAGTTTTTTTTTTTTTTTTTTCTACGCAGCAAAAGCAAAAACAAAATGTCCGCAGATTCTTACTGGCCCTGCTTATCACCCAATGATGATTGAGTTCGGGGCACACAAAAACCATGCTCTTCTGTTTAAATGAAATTGTTTGAATTTGTGCGCCACTTTTTTATTAATATGAAAAAAATCCTCCTGAGATTGGGCTAATATTACGCTATTAGGCCTTTTGTCTTCTGTTTGAAATCAGCATGCCATTTTTTCCAGAAATTATTCATTATTTCCCAGGGGAGTGCACTATTTGACAATGAGAGTGCCATGGCTGGTAGCAAACATTACACATTCAAATAAACATTAATTGTGTTCCCATCATAGTACATAATTTTGAACAGCTCTTAGTAGAACGTTGTTTATAAGGAGTCACAGTGCAGCCTATTTTTGGGAGGGTTTGGTTTGTTGACAGCGTCACATCAATGCCTGCGGCACTGACACTGCCAAAACGTTCCGCTTCATCAAGCACCAGTCCATGATTAAGAATGACCGTAGCACTGAACTCTAAAGAGCTGATGAATGAGGGATGACAATGCTATAGATACAGGTGCCTCCTTACAAAACTGTTTGTTTGCAAGACTGTATAGAAAATTATGTTTAATGAAACTACAGAATGTCAAATAATTGCACAACATTCATTATTCTGAATGAAAAGATCATTCGTTATTAGATTATGGATACAAAGATTATTGCTTTATAATTTGCTTTCACATGATCATAGTTTAACTTGACGCATTAACCTTGTTTTCAAGTTATTAGGAGAAGTATGCATAGGAGTTTTCACTTTCT
The DNA here is from genome assembly GCF_052040795.2 of Danio rerio. Taxonomy (NCBI): domain Eukaryota; kingdom Metazoa; phylum Chordata; class Actinopteri; order Cypriniformes; family Danionidae; genus Danio; species Danio rerio. Next base: position 18,676,712 of record NC_141032.1, read on the forward strand.
AAAGCATGAGAAACAAAGTAAGGATGTGGGCTGATAAAATGGCTCTGGTCCCGTGTTTAGATAAGAGTCTTGAAGGGCTGTATTTACTTTAGTTTCACACTAAGCCACCAAAATCTAAATAGTAAATTCTTTAACATGCAACTTGACAATTATTTACTGATAAACTAATGAAAATGCTGCAATTGCAGACTATGGAGTTTTTAGTAATAATACATTTACAATATATCAGCTGATGGCATCTTTCAGTCGCTGTCCATTTGATAAAAACCAGGCATTTGGACAAATTTCATATGATCTGACAGGAAATGTTTTTAAAATCCCAACCTTGCCGCAGGCAAATGACAGAGATGTTTCATAAGGACATTGCTTTAAAGGAATGTAATTCACCATTAAAGCATGAATTTCTTTTGAAACGTATCTGTTATGGTATCAGATCATAGCTGATGCTTTCGAAGCATGTGCTGATCTGAAGTGCACATATTAGTAGCTGAAAAAATACAAAAACCTACTCTTTGATAGGGTACAACACCATTGACAGCTTTATATCTTTATTCTGATAGTCTATTTTTATTAGATGAGAGCTCATGAAGAGGGGTGGCTCAGCGGATAGCACTGTTGCATCACAGCAAGAAGGTTGCTGGTTTGAGTTCACGTGATCCAGGAGGCATTTCTGTGTGGAGTTTGCATGTTCCCCCTGTTCACATGAGTCTTCTCTATACAGTAGGTGAATTGGGTAAAACCAAGGAGACAGCTTTTCTAATGTCTGTACTGAACTATAATAGGAGGGAAAGGAAAGTCATGACATGTGGCCAAGTATGGTGTCCCATACTTAGAATTTGTGCTCTGCATTTTACCTATCCAAGAAGACATACACAGCAGTGAGTAGTGAGCACACACACATATGCACACATCAGCACCCAGAAAGCAGCTGGGGGTTCAAAACCTTGCTCAAGAGTCTAACATCAATCATGGAACAGTACCGAGGGTGGAAGGAGAGTATGTTTCTCTCTAACCATTAGTTCCTTTAACAGCTACTGTACTGTATGTTCAAGCATACTGTCTCTTTCAGGGTCAAATTGTATGTTAGTTATATTGATTTTTTCTTGAGGTGTTTCGTCCACAGTGTAATTATAAAACAATTGAGCACCAGATACCAACATTTGAATGGCAACCTTAACACTTATCTAACTGAATCACACCAAAAAGCCATTCACTAGTTCATTTTAGCAGAAACAAACCAAACCAAGTATGAAAACAGCCTGAAATCCATACTTTACATAGTACATATTGTAATAATGTCAAAATAAAGTTTACTTGTATCTTTTGCTTTAATAATATTTTGTTGGTTAAATATATGTAGTAAACTTTAATTTGGAAAGAAGGTAAATGTTTATCATTTGAACAGTAGTACATTATTAGATCATACTTTTCAAATGTATATACATTTTTTTAATTGCAACTTGATTATGAATATGTAGTTATTAACATTTAAAGAAATGACATGCAAGTTTCATCAGAAATTACACAAAACATTAATGTTCGTGTAATTCTACAATCCAGTCTTTAACCACATAATTTCCCCATCAATCGAAAATCACATAACATGTAATACCTTTTCAGACGGCTATTTATAGTGTAATGAAGTTGGGATTAGCTCTATATAGGTAACACAAAATGCGCAATGACTAGGTTTTCAACACGAGGCCCTGCACGTGTTTACATATAGCACCATACCAGACTGGAAAATGTGGGGACTGGCATGTACTAGAGAAAGGGTGTCTAAGTTCACTCTAAACTTAGACTTGGACAAGTCAGGGTGATCTGCCAACAGAAAAATGTCTGACATAATCTAGAGCTCTATAGTTAAATCACATGTAAAGGTCAATATTTCAGTACCAGGGGACACAATTGACATATTATTCTAAATTGTATGCTGTACTTGTCCTAGCTCAATATACATTCTACAGTTTAATTTGACGTAGTGCTCATTTATAAGGGATAGTCTACCTAGAAATGGCAATTATGCCCTTCAATTACTCACCCTCAGATTGTTCCAAGATAATAAAATATTATATATATATATATATATATATATATATATATATATATATATAGCCTATATATATATATATATATATATATATATATATATATATATATATATATATATATATATATATATATATATATATATAGCCTATATATATATATATATATATATATATATATATATATATATATATTTTAGTCAGAATGAACACCTTGATACTTGATATTTAATAGAAGAAATTAATTGACATAACAGTTGGTGTGAAACAACATAGGTGAGAAATTTATTCCAGAGCTTTATTTTTCTGGTAAACTCTTACACTTCAGGGTCAAGCATCCAGAAATGACTTATAAAGGAGTACTCTGACTGTGCTAGAGTGACTAATATGTCAAAATAACCTTCATAACTGCAGGAGAAATTACCTTTAAAGCCACCCTTGAGCAAAGAGGTACAGTAAAGCCTCAATAAACAGGTGAGCCAGGCAAGACTTTTCTATTTAAATAAATGATGGATTTGGAATAAAACCATCTAAGCTTTAACATACTTAGGAATGGCACTCTTTTCACATAATGTGGCGACAATAATCTCTGTGATTTCGGAGATAGTTCTGTCTTCATTTATCTACCCTCATGTTGCTCTAAATATGTTTGACTAGGTCAGGTCAGTATGTTTGACTAGGTCAATTTCTTTTTCTTTTAAAAAACAACTAACAAAATGTAAATAAGAAGTGAATGATTTTTACATCCATATGCCAAAATTTCATTTTATTTATCTTAAATCTATAGTTAAATCCTGTAAGAAGTAGACAGTTTTGTCAGTTTTTTCCTATAAAATGTTATAAAACACTTTTTTGTAATGACCATTTTAAGACCTCTATAAGACCTTTATATATATATATAAACATTTTATTTATTTATTTATTTATTTTTATTTATTTATTTTTTTTAGGTCAGATGAGCTGCGGGGCTGGGCAGCTTTATATTCTTTTCTGAAACCAGTTGAGAGTTTCCTTGGCTATTATGGGATCATTGTGTTGCTGAAATGTCCACCATGTTTTTTTTTTTTATCTCCATCACCTGGTGTTGGGACTGAAGGAGCTAATGCTGATGCAAGGGGTAGGATTGCTTTCTAATTAGAATTGCTTCTCGCTGGCGCATCTGTGACGAAGACAGCAAGTCTTTGTGATGTATCAAGAGCCATGATATCCAGGGTAATGTCAGCATACCACCATGAAGGAAGAATCACATCCTACAGGAGTGTCCTAGTCCAGATTGTATCCACAGCTGCCCAACTCACTGCAGAATGAAATGTGCTGGTTTCCACCAAAACTGTTGATGGAGAGCTCCACATCAGAATCAATATACAAGGCTGGGCTGTTATAGCCAAACCTTTGGTTACTCTACCCAGTGCCTAATAACAGATTGAGGTAACGGATTCTACATGTTACCAGAGAAGAGAGGGAGGGGTGGGGGGTCTGTGTGAGGAGGGGAATCCAGCTTGTTCTGGATCCGGCTTGTTCCTGCACAAATTAAGCCCTGACTTTACCAATGCAAAACATTGGTTTCAAAGGTTCCAGCAACAAAACTCTTGGCCTGTAGATAATGCAAAACATGTATTGTTCTTTGATAAGTCCACCTTCCTTGTCTAAACCACATCAGGGATATTTATGGTGATGCACCCAATGGTTCAAACATTGTTACCTGAGGGTGGTGTCATGTATCAGGATGATAATGCAGCAATACACACTGCAAGACTATTGACAGAGCGGTTTGATGAACATGAAAGTGATTCATGGCCTGCACCAGATCTAAATAGTATCGACCTGTATGACCTGTCCACTATTCTGCAAAAAAAAAAAAAAAAAAAATGGCACAAAATCACTCTGGAAATTTGACATTTCCCAAATCCATCTTTCCATCGAACATCACAGAACATCATTATAATTATTAAGATATATTTTTTATTTCTTAATAAACAGCCTACTATAAATTAAAACCATTAACTTGATGTTTAATATATGAGATTAGACTATGCATTAGCTTTTTATAAGCGGATTTATGTTTTAAAACAAAATATGGAATTTTCTCAATAATATGTGTAAAGGAAACATTGGCCCTATATTTATTGTTTACATATATTTAAATTATTATGGAAACGAGGGTTTTTATAAAAACTAATATTAGATTTATTAGATTAGTTACTTCTCCCCATTTAGAGCGTCATTATAATAACTAACATGGTTCAAACGAGGAATCTGCAACAGAGCAACTACGGTTTAGGGGAAACACTCTTCAATCTTTCCCCAAACCATACATTGTATGATAGCTATGTCGTTTGGGAAACGCCAGGCCACTGTGCAGGACTTGCATCTGCCATTCCCAAGACCAAAATTATGCTGTATAGGCTGCAAAAGGTGGCACTACATGATACTAATGACTTTCTGTTTCATCGTCCAAGCCTATCAGGATAGATTTTGTGGGAAAGTGCATACTAATGTCATTCACTTGTATGTTTCTTGTTACATCTCTAAACAGAATTTGAAAAGTGCAGTATCTCTAATTACACATGTCTACTCTGAAAAAGCTGACCATGTATTTATGTATAATAATGTGACTCACAGAAACTAACAAAGGCATAAAAGCATTTTTCTCTCTCATTCAGATATAAATTCTATAAATTGCATAAGATCTTGAAATTGTGCACAGTTAAACATTTTGAAATTGCTTTACAAACACCCTCTAAATGATTACTTTTATATGTAAAAAACCACCATTCAAGGTCAGAGCTGATAATCAGAGAACATCATTGATTGTTGCAAGAGGCAAGATTACAACTACAACTACATACGTGTTCTTAATGTTTTCCCAGAGATGGGTTGCGGCTGGAAGGGCATCCGTTGCGTAAAAACTTGCAGGATAAGTTGGCGGTTCATTCCGCTGTGGCGACCCCGGATTAATAAAGGGACTAAGCCGACAAGAAAATGAATGAATGAATGAATGTTCTTAATGTTACAGCGATCTAAAATTAGTAATTAAATTAATTTGAGTAATCAATAGTGTCTCATTGTGCTTTGCTATGATCTGATTCTACTGTTCTTTCAATATTTTCAATAGTTCTGTTTTCTTAGCCTACCTTTGTCACCAATAAACTTCAGGATATTTTTAATCAGGTTTACATCAGGACTCAGAGCTGGTCATTTTATTATTTTCGTGTTTTTATCCTCAAAGATCAGTTTACCCTTTTTCTGTGTGACATTGGCCTGCATGTACTGTAAATTGGGTAAACTGGCTAATTGGGTGATGAACAAAGTAAAATGAAACAATGCTTAGATTTATTTTCCATCTTGTTAAAAGAGAGATAATACTGTAGGTCCCATTTAATGGAAATGAGCCATTAGTGACATTGAAAATATGGGAAAATATTCAACATCCTGACATGTTTGTGTTTAGTATCATATGCTCACTGCATATAAAAGAGCAGTTTTAACTTTCCTAAAAATATATTTATGTTGAAACAGGATTCAAGTTAAACAGGACTGAAGCAACAGAAGGGTGATGACAGAATTGCCAGTTTGGGTGAACTATCCCTTTAAGGCTTGTATCTCTCACTGTTACGAATCTGTGCTGAACCCGACTGTCTCTTTCTTTGCAATCGTGTGTGTCACAGACAGAACCAGGCCACACAGCACTGCATTTTGGGATGTCTAACAAGCCCTCTAGTCCTGCAGCCAGAGTTTTATTGCACCACAGCAGTGCTGGATATTTAAAGCGGACATGTCAGCAATACTTCATAGCATTGAGAAGAAGCCGTGAATAAACCACAGGCATACCAACAAATAAAATGCAAGTTAAGATAGATGAAAACTGATTATGGACAAAAGATGAAGTTGTCAGAGGATCTGGGGTTTGATCAATCCTCTGTTGTCATGGAAAATCAATCTTTTGCCATGTAAGAGAGATTACACTGTCCATTCAGGGTCAAACAAGTCCACTTTTTAAGTGGTCTGACGTGCAGTTACATTGTTCATACATCTGTCTGTTCATCCATCTGTACATGTACTAAAAAGAATAAATAAAATAAGGTTTAACTGTGGAGTTCTTATTAGCTTTATTGATTTTATTGATTTATTTCTAATGCTGAGTTATCCCCTTGCTTCTGAAATAAAATCTTTTTCTCTCTGTCTCAAAATGCTTTATTCACGTTTTATTTTAATCTCTGGCTTCAGTCTATTGACCCTGGTGTGTGTTTGGCTATTGCATTATGTAATGAGATTGCAGCTTTGAGCACACAAGGGAAATAGTGGCCATTTCCTTCATGTTTTGTGTTTGTTTTCTATGGTCTGCTGTAACCCAAGGCTATCCTGCATGCTCCTTTGTGCTCTCCTACCAAGCAAACATCATGCCTGCATATTACATAAAAAAAAAAACATGGAAAAAATACAGACATACTCCATATGTGGAAAAAATATAGTATATAATTATGTTATACTCTGGGTATAATAATGGGTTGTCATAACCCAACAATGGGTCAAATATGGACAAACCTAACGTTAGCTTATCCAGTTTGTAAATTTAATTTAATTTTTTTCATTTTATTTTAAATTAATCAATTTTAATGTAAAAATTGTTCCCAAAAATCTTTAGTGAACACAAAATATCAGTATATTAACTGTTTTCTGTATTTTGTGATTTTGTGATTTTTATTTATTTATTTATTTATTTTTATTTATTTATGCTCTTTAAAAGTGCATTCTGAGATGTTGATCTTTTCTCCAACACTTTTGGTGCTAAAAAGTTTAAAAAAGGGATTTTTGTTCACCTTTTTAATAGTTTAATGTGATATATTTTCTGGTTTGGTGTTGTAAGTTGTTATACAAAAACCTAAAAATAAACTGCCAGTATTTTTCCTGTTATTTTACAGATTTATTTGTCTTTATACATTATTTATTGTACAATATATTGTTTCAAACCACTAAAACCTTAGTAGTAGTCACTTTAATGACATGCACAATTAAATTTTTATCATAAAACATCGACAGAGCAGAGATCAACATCTCACAATGCAATTCCTAACAGTAAATAAACAGAAAACACCTGTAAATTACTAAATATGGAACCTGTAAACTTAACTTTTTTTTTTTTTACTGTGTCAAACAAACAAGAAAATAACAGTAAAAAATAAATAAACCAAGCTGATACCTTGTTTGACCAGCCTTGTTTAGGCTGGACATAGCTAGTTTTGGATGGGCTCCCAGCTTTGCTAGGCTGGACAAGCTGGTTTTAGCTGGTCATTTCCCAGCATGAAGTGCTTTTCCCAAACAATAAACCAAAAAATAACTCACGGCTGAACTCTTATAGTTTGATGCATCGTTTGGGAAAAGAACAATGTGGTAAGGAGTGTTTCGCAAAACCGTAGTTTCACTGTTGCAGATCCATATAGCTTAAACCATGTTAGTTATAATGTAAAATGTCCACAATCTAAACAGGGTGGAGTAACAACTTCTTTAGCAAAAACTCTAAAGTTTTACACGTACAATTATTAAAAAAAACAATTTTGGTAAAAACATGCACTAGTTTTTCGTATTAATTGAAGTGTATGTTAAAGACACATAAGACCTGTATATGTTTTCTTGACAAATATTATTGAGAATATTCTGTAAAAAATCACTATGTCACGGTCGGTGAGGGGAAAAGGAGCGAGGACTCAAGTGCAACGAAACAATGGGTATTTATTAATAATAAAAATAAAAATAAAAGGCAAAACAAAACTACCCCGAAGGGGAAAACATGAATACAAAGGCAAAAACAAACTTGACAGGGCTGGCAGGACTGGCAGGACAAGACAGGGCTGGACACAACAAGACAGGAAACTAGCAACGACGAACTGACAAAGGACTGAAAACATGAGGGGGATTATAAAGCAAAAAAGTAAATTGAAACACAGGTGAACACAATTAACTAAATATGGGTTAACAAGGAGGGTGGGACTAGACAATAGACGGGAGAGCGCATGACACAGAGAGACAATACAAGCCATGCGCTCACATAACACAACACTGAAGCACACGACAAAAGCACGTGACCAATGTAAACACCGAGCCATGTGCTTTGACAAAAGACGCAAGACACGAGCACACGATGAATGAAAACACTCACCATGCGCTCACATATGCAGCATGCATGCTTCATCCCAGCGCCGACCAAAACCGAAACCAACAAGACTGAGACGCTGGGAATGAAACACCATGCTGCTGACAGACGAAAACACAAACACGAGTACAAGAGCGCACGCGTCTGAGGGACGCAGAGCGCGCGCGCGGCCGCGTCAAGCAGAAGCGCGCACACTCTGCGTACACCCACGACGGCGCGCGCGCACACAGAGACAGAAACAGGACCGGACATGGGTAGTGTCAGAGCTTTGCCACCAAAACAAGAATTTACAAAGACCAGAGTGGCAGAACCCTGACACTAGCCCCCCCCAAAAGGGACGCCACCTGGCGTCCCTAAAGGGAACATCCAACAAGGTACAAGACAGACAAGAAAACAAAACAGGCAACATCAACAGACACAAGACAGGGGGGTGAACAGGCAAGACGACATGAAGGGAGGGAGGGAGGGAAGCCAAGCCAGACCCAACAAGACAAACAAGGGAGGGATGGGAGGGCAAGACCAGGGAGGATCAGGAGGGACAGTCCAGGGTGGATTCAGTGGGTCGGGGGCCCCGGCAGGGAGCCAGGGTGGAGCCGGAGGGTCCGTCCAGGGTGCAGGGAGGGAACACCAGGGAGGAGCAGGAGGGACGACCCAGGGAGAGTCTATCAGGGGAGACAAGGCAGGAGGTCGGTGGGGAGCCGGCTGGGCTGGAGACCAGAGGGGAGCCGGCAGGGCTGGAGACCAGAGGGGAGCCGGCAGGGCAGGAGACCAGAGGGGAGCCGGCAGGGCAGGAGACCAGAGGGGAGCCGGCAGGGCAGGAGACCAGAGGGGAGCCGGCAGGGCAGGAGACCAGAGGGGAGCCGGCAGGGCAGGAGACCAGAGGGGAGCCGGCAGGGCAGGAGACCAGAGGGGAGCCGGCAGGGCAAGGCGTCGGGCTGGGACCGGCAGGACGAGACGTCTGGGTGGCGCCGGCAGGGCAAGGAGCGGGGCTGGGGCCGGCTGGGCAAGGCGTCTGGGTGGCGCCGGCAGGGCAAGGCGTCTGGGTGGCGCCGGCAGGGCAAGGCGTCTGGGTGGCGCCGGCAGGGCAAGGAGCCGGGCTGGTGCCGGCAGGGCAAGGAGCCGGGCTGGTGCCGGCAGGGCTAGACGTCTGGGTGGTGCCGGCAGGGCAAGGAGCCGGGCTGAAGCCGGCAGGGCAAGACGTCTGGTTGGGACCGGCAGGGCAAGGAGCCGGGCTGAAGCCGGCAGGGCAAGACGTCTGGGTGGCGCCGGCAGGGCAAGGAGCCGGACTGGGACCGGCACTGAGCTGCGCTCAGGGGCTGGAGCCGACACTGGAGGGCGCTCAGGGGCTGGAGCCGACACTGGAGGGCGCTCAGGGGCTGGAGCCGACACTGGAGGGCGCTCAGGGGCTGGAGCCGACACTGGAGGGCGCTCAGGGGCTGGAGCCGACACTGGAGGGCGCTCAGGGGCTGGAGCCGACACTGGAGGGCGCTCAGGGGCTGGAGCCGACACTGGAGGGCGCTCAGGGGCTGGAGCCGACACTGGAGGGCGCTCAGGGGCTGGAGCCGACACTGGAGGGCGCTCAGGGGCTGGAGCCGACACTGGAGGGCGCTCAGGGGCTGGAGCCGACACTGGAGGGCGCTCATGGGCTGGAGCCAGTATGGTGGAGGAGCCCTTTCTCCTCCTACGCTTCCTTATTTTTGGTGGCGGGAAGCTGGCCACCTCTTCAGACACTGCTGGGCACTCCACTACCTCTGAAAGTGTTGCAGTGTCTGTTTCGGGCACCTCGAGGGATGTTGCTGCCGCCAGGGTGGTTGCTGGATGGGCTGCAGTTTGTTCAGTCACCTCTAGGTGGGTGACAGGTGAGGAGGGCCCGTTCTTCCTCCTCCGTCTCCGTTGGTGGGTCATCGGAGGACTGGGGATTTGGCAGTCTGTGAGCGGGATTGGCGGTGGGCCAAGGGGAGGCAGGCCACCGTCTCCCTGGCTGTGGTACAAATAGCTCACAAACTGCCAGAATGACAGTATCCCCAGCATCCCCATCTCCCAGGCCTGAAGGGGGCTGTTGAGTCCAGCATTGAAAGCCTCCTTCAGTGCTGTGGTGGTAAACTCAAGCCCCTCTGCTGCGTAGACAAACTGGTAGGCAAACTCCTTGACTGAAGATTCCCCTTGATGAAGACCAAAGAGTTTGCCCAAACGTTCCTTCTGCTGGCATGCAGAGGGACGTGAACTGGGAGATGGGAAAAGGAAGATACCCATATTTCTGCTGAGTCCTCTGTTATGGTCAGTTCGTACTGTCACGGTCGGTGAGGGGAAAAGGAGCGAGGACTCAAGTGCAACGAAACAATGGGTATTTATTAATAATAAAAATAAAAATAAAAGGCAAAACAAAACTACCCCGAAGGGGAAAACATGAATACAAAGGCAAAAACAAACTTGACAGGGCTGGCAGGACTGGCAGGACAAGACAGGGCTGGACACAACAAGACAGGAAACTAGCAACGACGAACTGACAAAGGACTGAAAACATGAGGGGGATTATAAAGCAAAAAAGTAAATTGAAACACAGGTGAACACAATTAACTAAATATGGGTTAACAAGGAGGGTGGGACTAGACAATAGACGGGAGAGCGCATGACACAGAGAGACAATACAAGCCATGCGCTCACATAACACAACACTGAAGCACACGACAAAAGCACGTGACCAATGTAAACACCGAGCCATGTGCTTTGACAAAAGACGCAAGACACGAGCACACGATGAATGAAAACACTCACCATGCGCTCACATATGCAGCATGCATGCTTCATCCCAGCGCCGACCAAAACCGAAACCAACAAGACTGAGACGCTGGGAATGAAACACCATGCTGCTGACAGACGAAAACACAAACACGAGTACAAGAGCGCACGCGTCTGAGGGACGCAGAGCGCGCGCGCGGCCGCGTCAAGCAGAAGCGCGCACACTCTGCGTACACCCACGACGGCGCGCGCGCACACAGAGACAGAAACAGGACCGGACATGGGTAGTGTCAGAGCTCTGCCACCAAAACAAGAATTTACAAAGACCAGAGTGGCAGAACCCTGACACACTAAGCTAACACGTATTGTAATCTCATAATTCATATAAACCATTAATGGTTGTAGGCCTAATTTACAGTAGGCTATATATTAAGAAATGAAAAACAAAAAAAATTACTTAATAATAATAAACATTATTAATTAATTAATTAATATTTATTATTATTATTATTATTATTATTATTATTATTATTATTATTATTATTATTATTATTATTATTATTATTATTTATGATAATAAGTAGGATATATATATATATATTTTTTATAATTTATTTTTTGGAAAAGTCTACTTTTACAATTTGACGCATTCAAACCACTGCAGAAATTTAACCAACAGGGCAATGTCATATCAAGATAATTTTTAATTAAATAACCTATACTATAAATTAAAACCATTAACGTTTGCTATATATTTTTGTTTTTATATGCTTTGGAGACTTTACATAAATTCTGCTTTGAAATAAAAGGTCACCTATAGCTTTCGTCATGAGCCACGGCTGCTTTTAAAATGGCATGAATGTTTTCAAAGTGCACTGTAAAGGAAACGCAATTGTCAATATGAAGATCACTAAAAACTGAACTGTAAAATATTTTGAAAGCAAATAACACCTTATTTATTTAGTCATTCCAAGTTTAAATGTTTTAGAATGTTCTAAATGATTAACTTAACTTTAGCTCTAGAGCTGTAGTTGCAAGCAAATGCAGTTTGTAAATGTGACAGTTTGCAAATGTTCTTTGGAATTTTACGGATTTGGGAAACTGTCACCTTAGAATTATAAGGTTCTATCTGACATTTTTGTCAAAATTTAGTTATTGACATATTAAAGGACCACTTATTAGCATTATGGAGGGTTTTTTTAATAAGTTGCTTACATTTTAAGAATGTGTATTAAAAAAACATGTTACACACATACTGTTTGCTATGGAATGCAAAAACTTTAAAGCTCAACATCTCAAAATAATTCAGAAAGCAGAAAGAACCTTATAATTATATATAACATTTGTGGAAATATAAATTTATATCATCTAATTCCAAAAGAACAATAATCTACGTATAACTAAAAAGTTATATTCTTTGGTTTTTAATTATATAATTTCATTAACATCCCAGCTAGGAGGGACATTTAACCTTTATCTCTCTGACTACAGGCTAAGCCAGTGATGCAAATGCTTTAAACGACTCTGTCTTTGTCTTCGGGTGTTGCTTTTATGCTACAGAAACCCTATGTTGATTAACTTGTGTGGTCAGTAGCTGGGCCGTTTTTTAACACCTATGCCAGGCTGACTCCAACTCTTAATTTGCATGCTTTGTTTAGCCATATCCCCTCCTCCTAAGAACACAATATAGACATGAAATCTTTGTCTTAAATCAGACTTGTGTGAGACTTGAGAGACTTGTGAAAGAACTTGCAGACTGCAGACCTCTAGTAGGCTCTTGCATGGAAATCTAAAAGACGCTGTATGACTGCAGATTAACCAACACGTCTCAATAAAGGAATTCTGCTTGTTTCGAGTCTCCTGGATTGGGTTCTTCTCTTCTCTTTTCACTCATTTATTTTTTTTCAACACATTGTACAAAGTAATATAGCTCTACATACACTTGTCTATTTGTATATTTGCATTCACTACTTACTGCCTTTTTATATATTCATTATCTTTTTATTGTCTTGTCTCTGTAATTCTGTTGCACTTTAGAAGCTGTCACAAAAACAAATTCCTCGTATGTGCGAACATACCTGGCAATAAAGCTCTTTCTAATTCTGATTCTGATCCTGATTATTCCAAGGTGATGAAATGCTAAATCAATGAACTTCTGTTTACTGACTAATGATGGTTTTCAGAAATGCACCCCCTAAGCCCAGGCTGGAAATAGCTGAAATCTGCCTGGAAATGGCTTCTAAAAAACCCTCTAAAACCAGGCTGGTTGCCCAGCTGAAACCAACCAACTGCTAACTGTCTATTTAGCTAACTTAGAGTGATTTAAGCTTTTTTCACCATTAATTATATACACAAAGAAATGCTTAAATTGAACACTTTGTGACTGCTACATGATTTTAATAATGAGCCATTCTGATTGATACCCGTCAGTGTGCCTTTAGTATCCCAACACACAGCCAAGGCACACCAAAGGCACCTATTAACGAAACTTGTCGCCAATCCAAGGCCTCTGCTCTAGACTGACCGCTCATACCTTCACCCTGGAGAGCAGCCAGACCCTCACAGATATCAGCCGGTCTTTCGCAAATGTCCGGTATGTTGACAAGTTATATTATTACCCATCTAGTTTCCTAATATGACAACCTGAGTCATGTGTGACCTTGGAACATACTCGATCTGAAATTTCAGTGTTTGTTTCACCTGCTTTAACCTCTCAGGTGAGGACAGCTGGAGTCCTGTGATGCGCACGACGTGTCATACAGCCTTGGTTGAATCACATTGTTCTCTCTCTCTCTCTCTCTCTCTCTCTCTCTCTCTCTCTCTCTCTCTCTCTCTCTCTTTAAATGATTGTTTTGAATAGCAATGCCCTTAAGCGCAGGCTGGAGCAGCTGCAGATTATGCACTGACCTCACCAGGGGTTATTCAGCCATAAGCTCAGACTAGATGAGGTATAAAAAAAGAGAAAGAGATAAAATAACACCACTTGTTATTCTGTGTATATATTTAGCTTTTTCATGATTCGATGATATTACACATAGTAGACATTTAATAGACATTACACAACTTGTCACCTGGTTGGTGTCAGTCAGTATGATATATCCTTAAACTGTCACTTATTTATTCACCTTCTACAGTGAACCCAAACAGCATGTATATTAATACAATTTGAATAAATAAACAATAAATGTCAATGGGGATAAAAAAAAATAGTTTGGTTTTCCACATTCTTCAAAATGCCTCTTTTGAACACCTTGTAACTTCTTGTAATGAAGGATCTATTTAAGATGGTTTTAAATGTGAGCGTTAATATGATTTTTTAAAATATATTTGAAATATTCAGTTTACTTTAATACACTATGAAAAAAATTGTGAATTGACAGTTTTTCCGTACTTTGTGATTCATGTTTTTTCCCACTTATTCAGACCTTTGAATTAAATTATGGGAGCTTGGTCGTTCTTCCAACAATTTTTAAACATGAAAAGTTAGAAAAAGTGACTTTTATTAAAATTTTGAAGTGATATATTGTCTGGGTTGTTGTTGTAAATTATGCTGCAAAAACTTAATTATAAACTGTCAGTACATTTTCTGTTATTTTACAAACATGTGCAAGTTTATTTATTTAAATAGCACATTTCATACACAATGGCAATTCAAAGTACTTTACATAAACAGGAATAAAAGAGAAAAGTATAAGAAAAGTAAAAAATAATAATAAAAATGATTTTAAAAGCAGATAAAAAGGTGTTAAAACAGGTTATAAAAGAATGAAAAAGATAGAGTAGGAGTTTGGTTCGCATTGCCGGCAATAAGTCAGATTTGTTTCCAGTGCATGTTGGACTCCGGCTGGCCTGCCCCTTGTCACCAATTCTATTCATAATTTTTATGGACGGAATTACAAGGGTCTGGTTCGGGGACCACAAGATTTCATCTCTATCATTCGCAGACAATGTTGTTTTGTTGGCTTCATCAAACATGAACCTTGCATGCATCAGGGCGGTTTGCTGCCGAGTGTGACGCGGCTGGAATAAGAATCAGCACCTCCAAGTCCAAGGTCATGGTGCCCCACCGGAAAAAGGTGGTTTGCCATCTCCAGGTTGGAGGAAAGTCCTTACCCGAGGTAGAGGAGTTTAAGTATCTCTGGGTTTTGTTCCTGAGTGAGGGTTTTGGTCACAAGTGAGGGAAGGATGAAACGTGAGATTGACAGGTGGACCTGATCCAGGAAAAGCGGCCAAAAGTAAATGAATTATTGAATGAATAAAAAAGAGAAAAACATCAGTGAGATCTGTTGGACGTAGCACAGTGCTCATTCAATGAAGGCACAGCTAAACAGATGGGTTTTCAGTCTTGATTTGAATGCGCCTTATGTTGGAGCACATCTGATCATTTCTGGAAGCTGATTCCAGCAGTTGGGGGTGGAGTAGCTGAAAGCTGATTCACCCTGTTTTGACTGAACTCTTTGAATTTCTAGTTCATATGATCCAAAAGATCTGAGTGATCTGTTTACAGTGCATCTGGAAAGTATTCATGGCGCTTCACTTTTTCCACATTTTTTATGCTATAGCCTTATTCCAAAATGAATTAAATTCATTAATTTCCTCAAAATAAAGCCCTTCGGTGAAGCATGGTGGTGACAGCATCATGCTGTGGGGATGTTTTTCAGCAGCAGGAACTGGAAGACAAGTCAGGTTAGAAGGAAAGATGAATGCAGCAATGTACAGAAACATCCTGAAAGAAAACCTGTTTCAGAGAGCTCTTGACCTCAGACGGGGGTGACGGTTCATCTTCCAGCAGGACAATGACCCAAAGCACACCGCCAAAATTTCAATGGAGAGGCTTCACAACAACCCAATGAATGTCTTTAAGTGGCCAAGCTAGAGTCCAGACCTAAATCCTACGAACATCTCTGGAGAGATCTGAAAATGGCTGTACATTGTCGCTTCCCATCCAACCTGATAGAGCTTGAGAGGTCCTGCAAAGAGGAATGGGCAAAAATGCCCCAAAACAAGTGTGCCAAGCTTGTGGCATCATATTCAAAAAGACTTGAGGCTGAAATTGCTGCCAAAGGGGCATCAACAAAGTATTGAGCAAAGGCTGTGAATACTTATGTGATTTTTATGTGAAGCTGTGATTTTTCAGCTTTTTTTTTTTTTTTTTTTAATTTGCAACATTTTAAATAAATCTTTTTTCACATTGTCATTATGGGGCATTGTGTGTAGAATTTTGAAGAAATAAAGGAACAATGCATTTCGGAATAAGGCTGTAACATAAGTAAAATGTGGAAAAAGTGAAGAGCTATGAATACTTTTCAGATGCATTGTATTTCTCTATTTAATATTTCTTGAACAATATGTCTCAAATGACTAAAATGTCCCTTTGTTAAACTGCACTTTGTTAAACTGCACATTGAATTTTCAGCATCAAAAGTAGACAGCAGAGTTTAACATCACTTAATGCAATTCAGAACCGTTAATAAACGGAAAACACTGAATACATTCTTTCATTTTCTTTTTGGCTTAGTCCCTTTATTAATCCGGGGTCGCCACAGAAATGAGTCGCCAACTTATCCGGCACATGTTTCATGCAGCGGATACCCTTCCAGCCGCAACTCATCATTGTGAAACATCCACACACACTCATTCACACTCACACACTATGGACAATTTAGCCAACCTAATTCACCTGTACCGCATGTCTTTGGACTGTGGGGGAAACAGGAGCACTTGAAGAATAAAATCCACGCGAACGCAGGGAGAACATGCAAACTCCACACAGAAACGCCAACTGACCTGACCATGGCTCGAACCAGCGACCTTCTTGTTGTGACAGCACTACCTACTGTGCCACTGTGCCGCCATCAAAAAATACAAAAATTTTTAATTAACAGATTTTTTTACAGTGTAAAGAGCATGGGTAAATAAATACTCTGAATTTATGGCAAAGAAAACCCAGAAGACCATTGATCAAGAATCTTTCAGTAAGACTGCCTTTTTGTTTGTTTGAAAGATGTCTTTTATTCAGATCAAACTATCAAATGTGACAGTAAAACATAGATATTTGTAATATTAAAATGATTTGTAAAGGACTATGTAACATACTGTAAATCTAGAGTAATGGCGGCTGGAAATTCAGCTTTGCCGCCAGAAAAAAGTGATTAATGATTAATATTTATGATTTCAAATTTAATATAAAACACTTTTTAAAAAGTGTATTAATATTTTAGAATAATGCAATTTATTGTGAAATATTACATTTAATATACAGTTCAAGTCTACAGTTTAAATTATTAGCCCCCCTTTACATTTTTTTTCTTTTTTTTCAACATTTTTCGAAAATGTTGTTTAACAGAGCAAGGAAATCTTCACAGTATGTGTGATAACATGTTTTCTTCTGGAGAAAGTCTTGTTTGTTTTATTTTGGCTAGAATAAAAACAGTTTTTAATTTCCTAAAAACATTTTAAGGTAAAAATTATTAGCCCCTTTAAGTTATAATTTGTTCGATATACAGAACGAACCATTGTTATACAATAACTTGCCTAATTACCCTAAAATGCCTAGTAAACTTAATTAACCTAGTTAAGCCTTTAAATGTCACTTTGATCTGTATACAAGTGTCTTAAAAATATCTAGTAAAATATTTTTTACTGTCATCATGACAAAGATAAAATAAATCAGTTATTAGAAATGAGTTATTAAAACTATTATGTGTAGAAATGTGTTAAAAAAAAAAAAAAACTTCACTCCTTTAAACAACAAATGGGGAAAAATAACTGGGGGTGGAGTCTTAATAATTCTCACTTTTTACATTATAATATAATGACTGTATTAAGATTTACAACTAAATATACAGTGCCCAGCAGGAATGAATACACCCCTCAATATTTCATTTAAATGTACACTATCGGTCAAAAGTTTGGGGTCAGTTTTTGATTCATGTTTTTTTTTTAAAGAAAATTATTGTTCATCAAGGCGGCATTTATTAAAATAAAATAAAAAAAAGTTAAATATTCATAAAATTTTAAATAACTGCTTTCTTATTGTGTGTCATCATTGCTGTAATTACTATTACCATGAATAATAATAATAATAATAATAATAATAATAATAGAGTGATTTTTAAAGGATCAGGTGACTGAAGACTGCAGTAATGAAGCTCATCTGTAATATCACTCGAATAAATGATTAGTTATTTTATAGTGCAATACCATTTCACGATTTTACAATTTGTACTGTATTTTTACTTAAATAAATGCAGCCTTGGTGAGCAGGAGATGCTTATTTTAAAACATTTAAAGTCCTACTGACTCCAAAGTTTTGACCGGTAGTGTACATATTAAATAGGATGCTAAACAAATAATATATTTGTGTACATTTAATAGTAGACTGCAAAGTTTTGATTGCAAGTCGCTCCCACCTAACTCTTCTTTTCACATTCAGATTCTTAATATCTTCAAAGCTTTAAAGTACTGCTTCAGGGTCAAATTCTAGTCAGGCGGTGACAAAAAAAAATCCCCCTTCTTAACACATCAAACGAACCCTCTTTCTTCTTAAAACAAAAGTTGCAACATCATCATCAAAAAAAAAAAAAAAAAGAGAGAAAACATTTTTTTCTGTATAACTTTATTCATTAAAAATGAATGAGCAAAGTTGAAATAAATATAGTAAATACATTAGTATTCAGTCACTGGAGAACATAAACCATAGCATGAAGACTGATGGGATTTAGATTAACAGATGATATAAATACAAATACAACCACTGTATGAAAATCTCATGACGTGAGCCAAGCCAGAATTACAATGACGACTGAAAATCACCAGACTTGTTAAAGGTCATCAACTAGAATACTGCGGTATCACTGGGGTCCCAAATGAATCGTGAAACAGGCAGCTCAAGCATTAGTTGCAAAATAAATTATGTTTTCATTGTGACAAATACTGCTGTCAACCAGTCTATCTGAAGAAAACAACCAGAATCACCATCGACAAAAGCAAAATAAAAAATTAAATGTGCATCCATTTTATGGCCAGTCAGCAAACATGAGAAAAATCTGACATGAACACACACACAGACACACACACACACACACACACACGCACATGCACACACACACACATACAAATCAAGTCACATTACTAATATTCCTTTCATTTCAGAATAAGAAAGGGTTGTCAACAACTACTAAACTACATTTAACAAAACTGCAAGTTTGAGCTCAGACACAAACCCTCATATAAAGTTAAGCTAAATTTGAAAAGCATCATAAGTCCAAAGAGAATGTTGAGTTATGTTTCACACAGAAGTTTTTATAAACCGTGGGCTCCTGTAACCCTGGTGACAGAGCGCTGTCTCTTTAAGAATGCTGGGTAAGTTTGTTTGCCAGGCTATTTTAGCTGAGACCAAGCCCCTTATTGACCTACTTTCAGCTAGGACATTAGACCAGACCCATGCTGAAGAAAAAGTCTAAAACATTTGAATTTAACATTGCAGAACAATGTTTTCTGAACACACATACATACTCTATATTATACATCAAATTCATGTATTCTAATACCACATAAAATGTTTGGTCATTCCCTCAAGCAGTCGGTAATGATGAATCCACATTACATAACAACTAAAGACAGACATATTAACTGGGTTCCTTGAGGAACCCTGGTTCACAACATAATAATACCACACTTTACACAACAATACATCACACTGCTGAAACTTTACACGTAGAGCTTACATGATCACTGCTGTGCGTTATTTTCATGCTTTCCTGACGTGGCTCTCAGGGTTGAGCAAAACTCAGAATTAGAGAAGTGTAGTTAATGTGAACTAAGTTAAAAGCACTGACAAGAAGCTCAACTGGAATGTTAATGGACACAACGGAAAAAAGGAATGCACTGACTTCATCTTTGTTCCTTGCCTATAATCCTATTTAAAAGAACTGTTCACCCAAAAATGAAAATTGTCATCATTTTCTCACCCTTCACTTATTTAAAACCTATATCAGTTTCCTCCATCTGTTGAACACAAAAGTAGATATCTTGAAAAATGATGGCTGCATTGACTTTTTTATGATTATTGAAGTCAATGGGTCCCAGCAACCAGCATTCTTCAAAATATCTTCAGTTCAGCAGAAGATAAAAATTAAAGGTGTAAACCACACGAGGGAGAACAAATGAGAACAGGTAATTTTCATGTTTTCAATTTTCAAATATATATACATAAACATATGATAAAACCCATAAGCATAATGTAACCCATACTCATTCTGAAAACGTACCTTTCGTACATTTCTGGCCAGTGCCAAATGTGTCCCAGGAGATTTTTTTTTTTTTTTGCAGTTTTTGTTTTCACAAATCAGGCACTGAGTACACCTTTTCAGATCTCAAATTTCTATTGCGAGTACCATTTGCACCTGCTCTTCTCGCGTAAATCCACCAGAGGCCGCTGTCGACTGAATGTTTGACTGACCGATCGACTGACCTAACCTCCCCCAAAAGCAGTGATTGACTCGCCCACCCACTTTCCTAAACTCAACCGACAGTTTTAAAAAGCAATCCAGAAAAAGAAAAGATTTTTACCACATTTTCAGATTTACCACATTCTCACCTTGTTATTTACTGGTTAATTTTATTTTTTGGCATTCTGTTTTTGTCTCACTCGTTTTCTGGAACCATTCTTTTCTGGAACCCCGTTGTTGTGGTCAACTTCTCTTTGCATCTCATGTCCGCCGACTTACATGGCGAGCTAACTGGACAAACTGGTAACAGCGAAAAGCCATCCATAAGGAGGTAAGCGGTCAGCTGGTAAGTGCAAAAAGGAACGGCATCATATCTTATTCTGGCAGATTGCTGGTAAACACACAAATTGCTAACGGAATACAATTCTGCCATTGGACTACAAGTTCCAGTCATGCACCACTCACATGCACACACCTCCTGGCTGAGTCTTGTTATACTGTTTTTAAACATTATGACGCATTTCCTTGCCTTGCCAGTTTTGAACCTCACTTTGATTTCTTTGTTTTACTGTTTATTCCTGTCTGCTGCCTGTTTTATAACCACAACTCTAGATTGCCCACATACATCGGTTTTGACCCTGTGTTGACGATTGCTTGCCTGACCATTCTGTTGAATAAATTCTGCATTTGGATCTGCACTCCATTGTTAGCACCCACTTCACATTAAACAAATTTACTTCTGCCGACATAATTTACAATCTCCAGAAATGTATGTTATGTTTTCAGAATGAGCCTGTGTTGGCATCATGTGTATGAGTAAATCAAATCATGCACAGTGGCAAAAGTGCTTTAATGCTTTTACTGCCTTTAGCATTTATTTCATCTGAAAAACTGCAGAAATTTTTGTAAACAGGCACTTTTTCGGAGTTGGTAAAGCCACATTTTTCCATAGAGCATCGGCAGCAACCAGAAATATAGTATCACCTTAAATGTGTATAACATCACTTTTGATCAATTTAGACCAGAACTTTTAAGTTCTTTCTTTAACTTTTGAATAAAAGTGTATATAATCGAAATTGAAAGGGTTTGACATTAGCTAGTTTTCCATCCAAAGATGCAAATTAAATTTAAGTGCAAAACTGGAATATTGTATAAAAGACTTGCGCATAAAGCAGCGTTTGCATCCAACGAGTCAAAGAGATGAAAATCGTCACTTCCTGATTTAATAGCGCCAAATTTCGAAAATAAAAACGTAATTTACAGAGGTAAGAGAAGCTGAGTGAATTTTTCTTTATTTATTGAATCACTTGCACCTCAGAATGCGATGCAAAATGAACTTTTGGTGTGATTTGAAGGCATGAACATAGGCAGTCTTGATTCTGGAGGTCATTAATAACATAATAACAATAATCCTGAAATAGTTAAAATTAAAATAATTTTTATTGCGGGAGTTTGGCATAGTTCTGATCCACTATTCTGATTGGGCAGAACGAAAGTGTGCTCACTCAATTGGCTAGTAGGACTGTCACTCACAGACGGCTGTCATGCATTTGCTATGGGTGGGGGAAATTAAATAATATATATATTTATATTGCAGCCTCTTGTGATTAGCTAATTGCAACGTTTCAAATTGCGATTCGATTTCGCTTACTTGCACAGCCCTTGCGCATATTGAAATTCATTTGGTAAAAGTGTTTCCATCAAAGTTTATGCGCATCTTTTCTTATCGAATAAAAAGTTTATGCTCCTCAGTTATGTGCATATGTTTTTTATGCAAATTTAAAATGTTAAATTTATGCGCATCATGGCGTTTCTATCAACCAATTTTTAATAATACACTTTATAATAATATAATGAATTAAATAGGTGAATGGAAACATAGCTACTGACAGGTGAAAATCTGATGTACCTGCTTACACTGCAAACATGAGAGCATAATTCACATTCTAGCTTATATGTATGTGCGCCATATCCGAACTGAAAAAAAAAAAGACTGGAATTGGGTCACTTGAACCATGCAGTGTAAAAATGCAGCCTAAGTGATTCTGAATTCAAAGACATTCTCAAATATAATTCTGATGCACAACCCTGTTTAAAAAATGTATCTTATCTCCATCTTTAACCTACTCCAATCCAAAGCCCTCCGCATTTGAAATGGCAATAGTTAACTTTTGCCTCAGTTCTTTCTTGCTCTTGTATGGAGGTAGACAGATCTGGTTGAAGCACGTATGTGACACCGGCAGCCTGCAATGAGAATGAATAAATAAACTTTAGAGAATAAACATGTATGATTCACCATAATTAACCATTGCGATGATTACCAGTCAGTGGAGACATCAATCTTTGAGATCTTGAAGTTGAGGTCAGCCATCCCCCCCACAGGAACGCGGTCACTTCCTGTGGTAAAGTGGAGCAGTTTCTTTTGCAGCTCCAAAGGAAAAGCCAGAACAACGTCCCAGAAAGCTCTGCAATGCCAGAACAAACGGTCACCTTTGCAGCGATAGGTCAGCATATGGAGGTATGATAGTGACTAACTGTAAACAGGACATGTACCGGATGGTGGGGTCAGTCTTGCTGTAGCCTTCATACTGCACTACTCGCTGCAGAGAGCCCATGTCCAGATTAGGACTTCCACAAACCAGGATCTCAACCTCCTCTGGCCTTAAGAGCTAAGTACAAAATTAACAGATTTATTGACATTTATAGTTCTACCATTTTTGCAGTTAGATGCATTCAAAAAACAACATTTTAATAATCTGTAATAATAATAATAATAATAATAATAATAATAATAATAATAATAATAATAATAATAATAAAATAGCATGCGCACTACTGTTCAAAAGTTTGCTGTTGTTAAGATTTCATTCATTCAGTCATTTCATTCAGGCTAAGTCCCTTAATTACCAGGGGTCACCACCGCGGAATGAACCACCAACTATTCTGACATGTGTTTTATGCAGTGGATTACAGCCGCAACCCAGTACTACGAAACACCAATGCACTTTGGCATTTACACACAGACTCATACAGCCAATTTAGTTTATTAAAGGCACCTATAGCACTATGGGGAAAATTGGAGTGCTCGGAGGAAGCTCTTGCGAACACGGGGATAACATGCAAACTCCACACAGAATTGACAACTGGCCCAGTTGGGGCTTGAACCAGCGATGTTCTTACTGTAAGCCCCAGTGCTTGTTAGGATTGAATTATTATCATTTATTTTAAGGGGTAAAGAATTCTGTGTGAAAATGGGGAAATCAAATCTGAATATAAATAAGTACATAAGTTTATACAACAGTTCTGTCTGGTTCTCGAATCTGATTGGCTGATAGCCGTGCAATATTCTGCAATATCAGAACTTGTAAAGCCTCCTAATCTTTCTGTAACTTCAACCACATAGAGAGACAGCAGATCAATAAACTCACTACAGTTTGACAAACATTGCTGCTGTTGTACAATATAATGTACTTTTGAGGCTTTTTAGGTGGGAATGTAGTTGTTTTGATTGCAACTATGCAGTTTATTTATAAAAAAAAAGTGTCTATTTTAAATATATATAATTTTTGAGATACAAAGCAGGGCAGCCGCGCGCTCCAGAGAGGCGCCCGAGACGCGAAAAAGCGCGCACAGCGGCCTCTCGCGGATCCGCGATAACAAAAAAACGCTCGAATATGTACCTCCCGGGACGTAAATCGCGGTCCGCAGAAACATCCGCGGGGCTACGTTTCCACAATGAGCCCGGGTTGGAATTATTAGCCACCCCTGTTTTCTGTTTAACAAAGAACACATTTTTTCAACATATTTCTAAACATGATTCATGATGATAGTAAATAATATTCTACTTGATATTTTTCAAGACACAGCTTGAAAGTGACATTTAAAGGCTTAACTAGGTTAATTAGGTTAACTAGCCAGGTTAGGGTAATTAGGCAAGTTAATGTATAATGATGGTTTTTCTGTAGACTACTAGTGTTGGGGTACTCGAACTTGGATTCGGACTCGAGTCCGGACTCGAGTCCAGTTTTGATTGGACTTGTCACGGACTTGGGAAAACTTTTCCTGTGTGACTCTTGTAAAGACATCCCGCTATCATCCCGATTCATTTTCCAATACTTCCACCTTATGCTTAATCTTTCAATGAAAAGTGAAAGCACCGTCAACACAGCCAATCTCAAATGCGATAGAACTGCAGGAGCTGTTCAAGAGAATTGTGCTTTCCCTTTATTTTGGCTTGAAAGCATGTTAAAATGAATATAAAAATGTTTGCATTCACTTCCATTAAAGATGTGCGTCGATCATCACATTTCTGAGTCAGTGTAGCCTTTACATGCTGACTGACGGACGCGTTCCGTATAATAAACTCATCCCAGATCCCAGATCAGCTTCTGCTTTTGAGGGTAGGGTTAGGAGAGTATAAAGATTGTGTAAAATTACAGTAAATAAATGATGGTTTAGCAAAAATGTTGTAATAATGTTGCTTGGAGTTGCATATTATATTAAGTCAATATAAGCACAAATTAATTTAATGTAGAGTTATATTCAAATCCAGACAACATTCAGAATGGATAATCACTGGACTAAGTCCACAAATTCAAGCAATAATTTAATCTTTTTAAAGATAGAATGAGGTTTGACTTTGACTTTGTGTAAAAATGTATATTCAGGTAATATTTTGATGAGAGACATTGGAGAGATTAGGTCCACAATGTGAGTCTTCTGTGTGAGAATAAACATTACTGATTGTGAGCAGCAGTATATATCTTCCCTACATGTTGAATATGCAAGAGAGAATCTGATAATGACACATTTCTGATTCTATTTATATGTAGTCAATGCAGTGTGTATTGCACAATTAATCATCTCAAATGTTTCATTTTAAAATGATTCAGAATTATGCATAGTTGTATGCTGATGTCATCATCGCTGTCTTTTGAACTGAGGACCAGGACCATGACCTATCCTCAAAAGCCACCCACCCTCCATTTATATATATATATATATATATGACATCAGCATACAACTATGCATAATTCTGAATCATTTTAAAATGAAACATTTGAGATGATTAATATATATATATATATATATATATATATATATATATATATATATATATATATATATATATATATATATATATATATATATAAAATTATTATTATTATTATTATACATTTAATATTCTAAATAAATAACAGAAATTTGTCGTAAATGTAACTGGAACACAAAGACACAACAGGAGTGATATATTAAGATCATTTAAGAAGTCTTTTGCAAGAATATTATTTTAATTTGTCAATTCCATAAGATACAAAAAGATATGTTTTATAGAATTATCTGTGGACTGCACGGTAGCGCAGTGGGTAGCACTTTCGCATTACAGCAAGAAGGTTGCTAGTTCGAGCTACGGCTGGGTCAGTTGATGTTTCTGTGTGGAGTTCGCATGTTCTCTCCGTGTTGGCGTGGGTTTTCTCCGGGAGCTCCGGTTTCCTCCACAGTCCAAAAACTATAGGTGAATTGATGAATTAAATTGGCCATAGCATATGAAGGGAAGGGCATCCGCTGTGTAAAACATGCTGGATAAGTTGGCGGTTCATTCCGCTGTGGCGACCCCTGATTAATAAAGGAACTAAGTCAAAAAGAAAATAAATGAATGAATGAATGAATGAATGATAATTATCTGTTGTCTTTTTAGACCTGAATAGTGAACTGTTGAAGGCCTAATCTTACCTGCCTGACTCTTTATCCTTCTTTTCTGCTTCACAGCATGTTTAGTTAAAATAAGATCATCATCATATTGTTTTAATTTTTTTTTTTGTCCAGTTGCAAAACTTACACAGGTTTTACAATGCATAATCGCAGCATATTTTTTCAAGGTGTCCCAGAGTTGCTATTTTGAATGTACACTTGCTTTATTAAAATGAAAGAATGTCCAAGACAAAGCTAAGTGTCTTATGAGTATATCTACACTAGCAGTGGAATTTACTGGAATTCACCTGAAATCTTGCCTAGGGTTCCAAATTGGTTAGGGCCGGGCCTAATCATGATCATGGTGGATTATCATGCGCGCACGCCTGCTTTAACACACTGCAGCAAAGCAATAATTTTAATGGAAGAAGATGTCAGCCTCACTGGAAAGAATTGATGAAGAGAATAGACAGTTGAAAGTTGAATGAACAGATAAGTTTGTGTTTATTTTGCCCTTAACCAGCTCGAATCAGTAACCTTCTTGCTGTTAGGCCATTGTGCTACCCACTGCGCCACCGTGCTGCATCTTATGGATGTTTATTAAAAACAAGTTATGTAATATCAATTGTTTCATACCTTTGACCTTAATAAAAAAATTCAGATTTGGACCTTTTAATGTTGACATTGAGAACCCCTGTTTCAGGCTATCATTAACAGGTAGACCCAGATCATGAGCCTAGAAATCTGCACTGGACTATTTTTTCAGTCTGATGCCCGCTGGGTTTTATTTTGCACCCAATCGCCCCTGCTATTTATTCACTTTTTCTTCATTTAAAACAAAATTCTTCTGACTGTTAATGCCCTGTTAAGACAGCGGTGAAGCCGAATGGTCTCTCTTTGCTGAATCTTTTATGTTCTGTGCTGATCTGGGTCAGTCGGCATGAATATGGTTTCATTTTATGGTTTCATTTCATGGTTTCATTAGCCTCCTTGACTTTTTTTCTCTCGTTTGACGAAGCAAGGAAATTTTCACAATATGATAATATTTTTTTCTTCTGGAGAAAGTCTTATTTGTTTTTTGGCTAAAAAAAAATAATAATAATAATAAAAAAGTTTTTAATTTTAAGGAAAAAATTATCAGCCCCTTTAAGCTATATTTTTTCCTGATAGTCTACAGAACAAGCCAGTGTTATACAATAACTTGCCTAATTACCCTAACCTGTCTAGTTAACCTAATTAACCTAGTTAGGCCTTTAAATGTCACTTTAAGCTGTCTTGAAAATATCTAGTAAAATATTATGTACTGTCATTAAGACAAAGATAAAATAAATCAGTTATTACGGATGAGTTATAACACTATTATGTTTAAAAATGTTGAATGTTGAGTGTTGAATTTTTTTTTTCTTCGTTAAACACAAATTGGGGAAAAAAACAGGGGTTAATAATTCTGAATTCAACTATATATATATATATATATATATATATATATATATATATATATATATATATATATATATATATATATATATATATGCTATCAGTAGTAATAAATATAGATAGTCATAAATGCTGTATTTTCCCATTGGTGCAGATAATACACAGCAAAATAAAGTAATATTAGTGTAAAATGTCTTCATGTGCATGACACTTTCAAAAATCTATCTTATCAAAATACAATTCTTGACACACCCTGCGTGTACACAGGCTGCTCTGTGCAATGTGTTGAGAAATAGACAGACACTATGAAACACAGAGAGAGAAAGATAAAGATAGATCTTTAAGCTCCTGATTCGGCAGCAACGGCACAAAGTACCGATCAGTCATGTCCTTCCCCCACCTCTAGCCCTCCCCGCCACACACTACACCAGGACCAGAGTCAGATATAACCGTTACAGAGGATCTTACATAAACAGGCCAGGACACAGTCAGCTGTTGCATAATCATTAAAGAAAGGGAGGGTCTAAAGTTGGTCATGGCCAGCAAAATCAGGCCAGAGGAGGTCTGAAATCATGATTATCTCTTCACATTGTAACAACATTTCATTGCTGTTTGTTAACAACTGGACACATGTACAGCTCATACCACAGCATAATAAAAGAAAAATACTAATAATAAAAAGTAAAAAAATAAACTTTCACAGAAAAAAAAAAAATGTTAGGGTAACACATTGACATTGGTCAACTTTCCCAATAGAATAGAGAATACTTTTACAACATTTATTAGTTTAGGTTCATGCCAATTTCCTCATAATAAGTTAGTTTAAACATTTAGTATTAATGCATTTTTTTCATTTATTCATTTTCTTTTCGACTTGGTCCCTTTATTCATCAGGGGTTGGCACAGCGGAATGAACCACCAACTAACCAGCATATGTTTTTACGCAGCGGATGCCCTTCCAGCCGCAACCCAACACTGGGAAACACCCATACACTCTCGCATTCACACACATACACTACAGCCAATTTAGTTTATTCAACTCATCTATAATGGGCTTCTTTGGACTGTGGGGGAAACCGGAGCACCTGGAGGAAACTCATGCAAACACAGGGAGAACAGGCAAACTCCACACAGAAAGGATCCAGCGGGGGCTGGAACTAGCGACTTACTGTGAGGCGATTGTGCTACTCACCGCGCCACCATGCTGCCCCATATTGTTTTTATGCAGTTTAATATTTGGAATGTCCACCTTTTGCTGTAAGTGTCAATATATTTTCAGAGATTGTCAACACTAATATAATCTCATGCCCAGTGGTGAGAAAGAGTACTGAAAAAGCAAAAGTAAAAGTCCTTAAGTAAAAGGACCATTACTTGCCTAGAAATGTAGTGCAGGTAGAGTAAAAGTATCCGAGTAAAAGTAGACCTTTCAAAAGTACTCATGAGTAGTGAGTATTACACTGTTAAAAGCTGATGCATTTACATGTAATTTGTGCATGTGTGTGTAAATGTAACATTCTGTAGTGCATTTAGTTATTGTCCAGCAAGCACACAACGTCATAAAGCGTTAATATTAGGTTAGATTTAGGTTGTGATGTCAGATTACCAAAAGTCAATGTCTAGCCAGTTGCTAAGGACAATCTTATTTTGATCACCAATAACAACATCAAATGATTTTGATACTTGGTTGATTTTAAGGTTGTGATGGATAGTGACCAAAAACCAACGTTGAGCCAACATCTTAAACCAACATCATACTGACGTCAAATACTGACAATTATTTCTCAGGTATGGCAGCCAAAATCCAACATCTGATAGGCGCCATATTGGTAATGTCCACACAATGTCAAGCTGCAACATCATTAGACGTTGATATTTGGTTGATTTAAGAATGGACGTTGGACATTGAAGTCGGTCTGACATTAAGGTCTGATTTCAATCAGATTTTTTGTTTCCAAACAAAATGCAACGTCTCAACGACTTTGAAGCAGTACAACTTCAATCTGATGTTGACGTCTTGTACCTGCTGGGTGTTTAAGATCATTTCGGTCTTCATATAGTAAACATCTGTCATCTTCTCATCAGTGACATGCATCTAAACACTCTCTGGGCCAATGCGTGTAAAGATTTTAGACATCTACTTGGACAGTTTTAATGCTTCTAAACAGTTTGCTGCAATTATAAATCACCCAAGTCTTGAGGTAGTCCATTATGATGTGATTTACCTCTTTACTTCTATGTGCAATTCGATTGGACAGGAATCACTGGACAGATTTTTCTAATCCCCATAGACAAGAAAAAATAAAGTAGAAACACTAGCCACATTTCCACTATGGGGCCAGTGCAAGCCAGGGCTTTTATTGGGCCGGGCCGGGCCAATCGCCCAGGAGGTTGAGTAATGAGGCCAAAATCATGTCACGTTTCCACTGTCGGGCTAGTAGCTCGCAGCGTGTCACGCAAACACCGCCCCAAGAACGTCCCCAGAATCAAACATCACACAACCCGCCCATTTCAGCGGAAATCAGACAGATAAAACACACCATGGAATCATCACGAAATGAAACCATTTAAATGAAGACAACCGAAACTTGTTACTGTACAGCAGTACATTATATGTCTATAAGCACAGACCTGTGTATTTCCATTCATTACAAATGTTTACTCACCGACCGACTGTTGGCATTGTGCATCGAGTGCTCTCTCCACTAACGGAGGGACTCAGCACAGTGAGTGCACCATCCATAATATAAAGCCACAGAAATTATCCATTATAACTCAGTATGAAGTGTATTTTATAACATATTTATTTTGATAGACGTCGTGTTAAGTGTTTCAGCACATAAGAGCAAGTAGCCTAATAAAATATAGCCATATTTGCATATATTCACTAAAGCTCTACATTTAAAGTTTCATTTATAAATTTGACCACGTCATATAAAAACATTAAAAAAAATTTTAAGGACACAGAACACATTTTGTGTTTGGACTTTTCCCCAATGCGTTTAAAGTGGCCCTGCGCAGCACTGGTTAGCTAAGACTATTTTAACAAGATATGACACTATATTGTTTAAAGATTACGAAAGTGGGCACGTAATTTGTTAAGTTTTATGTCTTTGTGTTGTATTCATGTTGTGTATTATCTCCAAAATAAATTTTAAAAAAGCCCCGCGCGGCATCATCAGAGCTGTAAAGGGAGCGATCTTTTTCACGGTCTCACACACACATACAGGCATTTGAACGTGCACAAATACAACTTTTAAATTTAACAAAAACTCTAGAAAACCTTTACTGTCTGCTGTGTTTTTAATATGGTGTAAAGATTATTATGCGTTATTGAAACATCAAGGAGGACGCAGCAAAGAATGTCACTATAAATTAAAACTACTTTATTATTTCATGGAACAGCCTTACATTTAAAAGGGAAACATAATGATCATACATAAAAAGACACCATAAGGCTAGATGTTTTCTTTCCCTTATTTATTTATTTGTTTGGCCCATGTACTCATGTACGCCTCTCTTTTCACTCCTCTCCGAAGCCCCAGCTGGCCCTCTTTGGCCCAAGGTATTCGGCGGGCCGAAAAAGGCCAGCCGCTGGCACAAGAAAGCCCAGATGTGGCCCGATTAGGCCCCGGAAGTGACAGTGGAAACGCGACTGGCCTTGGCTCACTCGCTTTAGGCGCGATAGTGGAAACGCGGCTACTGACTGTGAAATAGGCCTCACTTGTTTTTTCCACTAGGAAAATGACCTAAATCTCCAGTTATGGTTTAAAATGGACAAAGATTACTTAGATATTTCATTCCTTTTCATATGGGTATCGTAATAGCCATTTGAACAAAAACAACTGAACATACAGAAATATGCAGATACAAAACTGTACATATACTGTACAGTCAAGCCTGAAATTATTCATACCCCAGGCAAACTGTAAATAAAAGTTACTTTTATTCAACAAGCAAGTTTTGGGGGGTTTTGACTGGAAATGACAAAGGCTTTTCCAAAAGCTAATAAGACAATGTACAAAAGGCATCATTGTGAAAAAAAAAATTTGCAAAATAATCTCACAATGGGGTAAATAATCTTACGTCAAAAAAGAAGATTACTCTTACTCTTAACCATTAGCCATTTATTTAGCTTGTTTTAAGGTAAAACTCAAATAAGACAGTATATTTTACTTGTCTAGAAAATGCTTACTGTTTTAAGAATTTGTAGATATTTTAACTAGACATAAGACAAATGAATACATCTTTGGCAGTGCGCAGCATCTCGAGGGAAAAAAAAGAGCAGAGCAACTGGTGATTGTGCAGTTCAGTGAACTCGGACACAAACCAATGACTCACAGGCTGAACATTCCTAAAAATGGTCTGATGAAATAACTATCCCTGATTTTTTTTCTATGTACATCTCTTGATTAAAGAGCAGTCTGAGTAAACACCATATTGGGAAGTCAAAATCGAGGTGGAACCATCGCCAACATAAACATACATGCAATTTGTGATTTTACCCTGGTGAACAGTGAAAAACAGAAACAGCACATTATCCTAAACAATTTAAGTCACAACAGTTTTTAAAAAACAAAGTTTTGCAGTGTGAAAGAAAATATGCATTTAGTAAATTTGGTTTGGTGAACATACTATTCCAGCACAGTTTGAAACACTCTCTCGATGTGTGATTAACACACAATGATTTTAATGAAGAACTATTACCCTGCAGCAAAATGCAGGGAATGTCGACTACGTGCCAACATGCATATCGGCAAAACACAATAACAAAACTTGATCTGCAGAGACAAAAATACATGCGAAAATCAGCACAGCAACATTAGAGTGCCATCAGACATTATAAAAAAAGTCCAAAGATAAAAAAAATTACAATTAAAACAAACAAATAAAGATATTTAAAAATGCAGAGATATCAGAAAATGTCTGAAATTATCTATATTGTTTCTCTCATTTATTCTGTGTATTCTTTCACACAATGTGCACATTCAAAGGGATATTCAATTTGGGCACCTAATTGTATGTTTGGGTCTAATATTAATTTTTTACTAATAATAAAACATTTTAATCCGTAATTGTTTTAATGATCAATTTAACAAAAATAATAAATAAATAAATGTAATTCATAGGCCTGTCACAATAATCAATATATAGACTTATCGCACTATACGTGGACATGTCCTCAATCATTTTTGATGTTGCAATATATATCGTCCATACATACAAACATTTCTAACCACATTTCAGCTGATTGTGCAGCCTCTCTATCTCTATTGAAGCTGTCAGTGTCAGTATGGTTAAAACACTACAATATCTACTAAAAATTACGATTGTATATTTTTATGTGGATGCCTGATGACTGAAAATAGATCCGTTACTTTTTCTAGTTCTTTTTACCACAGACATTTTTGCTAACATTTATTATTATTATTATTATTATTATTATTATTATTATTATTATTATTATTATTATTAATTATTTGTTTAGGACACTCTGATTCCAACACATAATTATTAAATAGTTAAAATGACTATAATTAAATGAAATATCACAAAGAATAAAATATAATGTGTTCTTTGGAAGAGTGTGCTTGTATTATGATGGTATTATATTGGTCTTAAAATAAAAATAATAATGTTTAACTCAATAAATTTTGTTGATATATTTTGTACAAAAAAGATAAATATTGTGACAGGCCTAATTCATCATTAAATAGTAACTAGGGCAGCACAGTGGCTCAGTGTTTAGCACTGAGTCCCAGCTGGACCAGTTGGCATTTCTGCAAAAAACTGTGGAGTTTGCATGTTTTTCCCATGATCGTGTGGTTTTCCTTCGAGTGCTCCAGTTTCCCCCACAGTCCAAAGACATGCACTATAAGTGAATTGGCCGTAGCGTATGAGGGCGTATGAACGTGTATGGGTTTTTCCCAGTGCTGGATTGCAGCTGGGTGACATCTGCTGCGTAAAACATATGCAGCAATAGTTGGTGATTCATTCTGCTTTGGTGACACCAGAAATAGAGACTAATGCTGAGTTCAGACTGCATGATTTTAGCCCCGATTTTGACTCACCGACAGGTTTTCACACATCACACAGTGTGAACTATCAAAGACTATATCTAGAGCTGTCGGCGATTCAAATCAACCCATGTGAAATGTGTTCTGATTGAAAATAACATTAGCAAACACCTACAGCCAATGTGAGAGCAGCATTCACTATTGTGGGTACCTGTATGCCAGTGGAAGTTTGGGGGAGAAGTTAAAATCGCTCATTTTCAGTTTACTTGGACCCAAGAAATGGAGGAAAAAGTAGTGTAAATTTGGCAGGAGCACAGTGTAGAGTCGATATTGACCCCATTAAAGGCTTCTTTCTCGTTCTGTGGTAAGTAAAAAAGACATACTACGTGTTTTTGGTTGTGAGTTTGGACAAGTTTGCCTGTGATTCTTCCTATTGTAAAGTCATGCAGTGCAAAAGCCCCTGTCTCCGATCTATCTTGCAGTGTAAACAAAGCAGCGACAAAACACTAGCCCAGATAGTCATGCAGCATGAAAAAATCTGTGACACGACTACTTTGAAAATCATGCAGTCTGAACTCGGCATAAGGGGCCGATCACACCGAACATACATTTAAGTTCCAAAAACGTGAAGCGCACCATACTGCCTTTCGTTGTTGACAAGAAAAGAGGAGCGCTGTGCGTTTTTTTGTTGTTGTTTTTTTTGTCGCTAGGCAACGACTGAATCAGCTATGTATTTTACGAGAATTGCTAATAATAATATAATTTTTAAATGTAATAATATTGTGATATTCAAGATTTGTGATGTCATAGAGCTCCGGATAACTAAAAACAGCAACCACAAGTCTCCTCCATCTTCAAAAGTCTCCGTTGTTGTATTGACAACACAAACACTGCAGGCACCTCAACGGAAACCCCACCTCTGCTTTCCTTTGATTGCAGAATGAAAAGACGCGAGTGACATAACACTTTTTCTGCACAGAGTGTACTTTTTTTCAACTGTGAGTGCACGGCGCACAAGGGCAAAAACACAAGGTGCAGCAGGCAGTTAAAATACGAGGAACGTAGGCTGCATAAGAGCGTGCAAAACGCTCATGGCCCTTAGTAAATAATTTTAAAAAGATGCCTCTCAATGCATTAAGTGCGTTGTGATCGGCCCCTAAGTCAAAGGAAAAAGAATGAATAAATGAATGAATGAATGAATGAAAAAATGAATGAATGAATGAATGAATGAATGAATGAATGAATAGCAATTTTATATAATTTTATTACATTGTGTTTTACATAGTTTATAGCAACTTATTTATAAGTAATTATTATTATTATTAAATTAGTCTGTAAAAATTTTTACTATTATTATATTTTGTTATTAAAATATAAATCAATAGTTATAAAACAAATAAAAAATAATATTTGTAATATTATTATTAACAATATAATTATAATATTTTATCTATAATTATTATTTAATATTTTATTTATATGACTTCTGTTTAATTGCTGTATGATATTGTTTTGTGTAATCATTTCTATTATTATAGGTTTAACATTCATTATTGAATGAATTAATTAATTAATAAATAGTAACTTTTCTTCTTTTATTATAATTATTGTTTAATAATTAAAATGATATTTTTTTACATTGTGGTTTGCATAATAGTTTATAGTTACATAATTATAGTAATTATTATTATAATTAAATTAGTCTGTAAAAAATGCAGTATTAATATATAACAAGAATCATATACTGTAAACCAATAATTAAAAAAACACTGAATAAAAATTAAAGATGTTTTAAAAATTAGTATTAAGAATATAATTATAGTAATTTATTTACAATTATTATTTAATATTTTATTTATAGGATTTCTGTTCAATTGCTGCAACATATTGTATTGTGTAATCATTTCTATTATTAAAGGTGTAACAGTCACTAATGAATGAATTAATTAATAAATAGTAACTAATCTTCTTTCATTATAATTACTGTTATAAATTAAAATTATATTTTTATTACATTGTTTTTTACATAATAGTTTATTATATACAATATATAATAGTTTATTAACAGAGTACAGGAATCAGAGACTGAATCAGAGACCTTTTTTAAGACTCTTTCCATACATTTTAAGACCTTATAGTTACTTTATGTTTTAAACGGAAACACTGGTGAGATTTTAACTTAAAGTATATTTACTAAATATTAATGTAAGAAATTAATCCAAAACTAAAACATTATTTATCTACTGGATACAAATTTATTAAATCTTGCAAATTCAGCAGGTTGGCGCCTATGGAGCTGCAGAAATAATGGTGTGGCCTTGCTTACTGCAGTAAACAAAGCAGCATGGTGTCAAATCTAGCAGGATTTCATTGATTTCATAAACTTCAGAGCATCCTAATATTTGCTGATTTAATTCAGGCAAACTTTAGCATTCAATAATACATTGCATGATCAAAAATTATATAACATTTAGTACCTTGCAAAACAGCATTTAAGATGTATTAATACTTTTTAAGGCCCTTAAATTTCTCTACATTGATTTATCAACTTTTAATACTTTTTAAGGCCCCGCGGACACCCTGATTAAAATATAATTATTAAATTAGTCTGTAAAATGCAGTATTAAAAATATAACAATATCTATATAAACCAATAATGAAAGTTATTAATTTTATTATGAACAATATAATTATAATATTTTATCTATAATTATTATAAAAAATATACTTAAAGAATTTGTTTAATTGCTGTACAATATTATTTTGTGTAATCATTGCTATTATAGGTGTAACAGTCATTAATAAAATAAAACACACGCAAAAAAAAGTTCTGATAAACTAGTCAGCTCAATGAGTCAGCATTGCTTTGGCTTAAGCAAATGGAAGAAAACATATTAAGTGACATTCATGAGCTGTTCAGTCTTCAAGAAATTGGGTCTTTGTTCGCGTTCCGATTGACATGCTAAGCAGGGTAAGAAACTTGTACATTTTCTGGTGGTCTCTATGTATTCATTCTTTATGACCTTGAATGCTAAGGTCTCCTTCAGCCAGTAGCTGAAGAGCCTGGATACGGTATGGAGATTGAACAAACAAAGCAGGCCCAGTTACAGGG
Source organism: Danio rerio (assembly GCF_052040795.2). Taxonomy (NCBI): domain Eukaryota; kingdom Metazoa; phylum Chordata; class Actinopteri; order Cypriniformes; family Danionidae; genus Danio; species Danio rerio. The sequence continues at coordinate 18,713,356 of NC_141032.1, forward strand.
CACCCTTCCAAAAGAGGGGGAAGGGACGGCTCATACACAGATGCAGCCTTCACACAGTCACACACATACACTCCTACCCCTGAAACTCTCTCTGTCTAAGAGCCACTTGTAGAATATTTCAGAGTTTGCGGTGCCTCACGACAGAGCAAGCAGTTAAAAATGACTAGCTGCAGTTAAATGTTAAGCTGATTCCTGGCTTCTACTCACAGAGCATCCCCTACACATTTCTTTATTTTCCTACTATGCATTAAAAAAAAACTTTTCAACAAACTCACCATTAGGGCATTTGAAGCACAAACGCTGTGAAAACCATGATAGAAAGCAGCAAACTGCCTGTAGATGGACTTATTCAGCAGGAAATCAATGTAGAGCTGGACATATTCTGTGCGAGGACAAACAGATCGATCTGTTAGTAGCGGAAATAAGACCATGATGGCTCCCACTTTATATTAGCTGACCTAACTTCTAAGTACTTGCATCACAAAAAAAAAAAATAAAATACAACGTAAATACAATTGACTTGTTTCTAATCCAAATATCTAAAAAAATCATACATCAATAAGCATTTTCTGGACAAGTAAAAAATATTTAGTGAATTATGAGAATTATTTTATGGCGTATTACAAAAAAAAGTGTTCAAAAATGTTTTATTTTGAATATTTATTTTAAATAAATTGGTCTTACACTTCATATTTTTAGAATTTCCATAGTATATGTATTAATTCTGATATTTTTACCATAAACTAACAAATCAATCATTAGAGGCTGATATTTTCGATATTATGGGATGTGTTGAAAACAAATGCATTGAGTCTGTTAACTAGCAACATTAGGAGTTAAGAAATACAAATTCAAACTTGTTTATATTTTGGTGAGGTAGTTAAAGGGTTAAAACAAGCCAAATAATCTGACAAGGTTTGATTTGACATAATATTTTGTTTACCACAATTTTCGATTATTTTGCAAGTTTTAAGGAAAGACTCATTTAATTTTGATATTATTTCTTAAAATAAGACAATAGGTTTTGTTTGTCTAGGAAATGCTTCTTGATTGAAGAAGTTTAAGATATTTGGACTAGGGACAGGTTTGGTGGTATGGGTAGGTTTAAGGTGTAAGGAATGGTGTTATTTTATAAGTAATTACAGATGCAATACACGCAGATACTTGTAAGTAATGTACAGTTAAAAACAGTATTAGCCCCCTTTTTTATTTTTTCCCCGATTTCTGTTTAATGGAGAGAAGATTTGTTTTCAACACATTTCTAAACAAAAAAGTTTTATTAACTCATTTCTAAATGATTTATTTTATCTTTGCCATGAAGACAGTAAATAATATTTTACTACATACTTTCAAGACACTTCTATACAGCTTAAAGTGATATTTAAAGGCTTAACTAGGCAGGTTAGGGTAATTAGGCCAGTTATTGTATAACGATGGTTTGTTCTGTAGACTATAAAAAAAAAATGTTTAAAGGGGCTAATATTTTTTACCTTAAAATGCTTTTTAAAAATTTGCTTTTATTCTACTAGACTTCATTCTAGACTTTTTGAAGAAGAAAACAATATTATCAGACATACTGTGAACATTTTCTTGCTCTGCTAAACATCATTTGGGAAATATTTAAAAAGTAAAATAATTATTAACTCTGACTTTAACTGTAAGTACAATGTAAAAACACGCATTTACACAATAAGTGCATTGTTACAATTTATCAATTTCAGTGTAAGTACATATTAGTGAGGGCCACCAATAAAAAGTAGGACCCAATGATGCAGTCATGCACATAACTACAAAAGAGAGACTACTTTAGAACTTTTTGCAAACCTTTTCTGTTTAGATTGGTTACAGGGATCTTGTCCCCTCCTGGTTTCAGATTATAGGCCTTGACCACTCCAAGTTCTTCTTGAAAAACCTAGAGAAAAAAAGAAGTTAAAAAGAAGTTGCACAGAAATGACCTATATATTATTTGCACACTTTATTGTCTCATTCAATCAGACAAACTGGCTTATCTGTGAGATATGATGGACCGACAGAAAAGAGCGCAAACATCCTGATTGTGCTGGCCAAGTTTAGAGGGCAATCACCTGAAAGGTGGTATAGAAGTCCTCTTCAACATTTCCTTCATAGCTGAGCAGTTCCCCAAGGCCATGAGCAAGATCCTGAAATGCATGCAGAAGCATCGGTTTCGAGCATTTCAGTTCAAAAGACACTTTTCAGAACAAATAATAAAAAGTGCAATGCAAAACTTCTAACATTGTTTCAGTTAAATGGTGTTTGGCTAATAAAACACAAGCAGATGACATATTTCTATTCCTTGATAAACACAAAATAGCTTTATAACAGAGTAGCTTTAGAGGCTCCACGTCCACATTACCTTCGGAAAAAAAGTTTGAAGGAAGCAAAGAAGCAAACATTGCCTGTAGGCAGTTATGTAAGTTTGGAGGAAGCCAGAGACTGTTAAAACAGAACATCTGGCTCATTTAAATCTGACTTTGCAATAACTGGAGAGTGAAGGAAAATCAATATGAAAGCACAGCTTAACTTGTTTTTCAAAATACAATCAAGCTATTGTATGTTACATTTCGGCATACATATTAGTTTGCTTTATGCCAAGAGTTGCTGTAAAAGAGCTGATATTGGGCGCCCTCTGCTGGACACGTTATCAGAAGCGCTGGCTAAATCTTAAAGGGATAGTTCATCTATACATGAAAATGTACTCACTATTTACTCATCCTCAAGTGCTTTTAAACATTCATGAGTTTGTTTTTTCCTTTTTTTTTGAAGAATGTTAGAAGCCTTTAACCAACTTGCATAGGAGGACAAATAAATGCTATGGAAGTCAATTGTTACGTTCTTATGTGTTAAACAAAAAAAATATATATATATATAATTAAAGGGTTTTTGTAATAAGTGAACGTTGAGTAAAGTTCTATTTTGGTGGGAACTATTCATTTACTGTATAAATACTCAAAAAAAAATCATACATAAGAGTTTTTACAGTGTTTTTAAAGACATGTTTGAATTTTGTTGGGTAAATAAGTGAACACCACTACTGTTCAAAACATCAAGTCTCTACGATTTATTTAAGAAGTATTCTACACTGAAAAACAGCAATATCATGGAATATTACTTAAATTTAATATACATTTAAATTTGAATATATTTAAAAATGTAATTTCTTTTTTGTTATGTAATAATCTGAATGAGAAGGTTTCAGTGTCATATTGTTCTTAATAAATTATAATATACTGATTTAATAATGAAAAAACATTTGTGATTGTAATGAAATATTGAAATCTGGATTTTTTTTAACACCAATACCAGACTTTTCCCCCATTCAGACGGTGGTTTGATATTTTGTTTTGTTTTTAGTACACAAAATATTCAGTCATATGAATGTATTTTTTACACAAACTACTTGTGATTGAAAGTTGTTGTTGTGGAATTTCCTTAAACCTTGATTGGAGCAGAATTCAATTAAATTAGTTCATGGGGTCACTAACATGATGGCCTGTTCTAAATGTGGCCTGCTCACCATATCGCCACTAATATTTTTTGTAGCTATTTTTTTTAAATAACAATTGCATTAGTGTAAGTTTGAAAATAACAATACTATATATATATATATATATATATATATATATATATATATATATATATATATATATATATATATATATATATATATATATATATATATATATTTACACACATATATATATATATATATATATATACACACACACACACACACACACACACACACATATATATATATATATATATATATATATATATATATATATATATATATATAACAATACTGTATATATACATATAAAACATATTAGCTAGCTAGTTTCCACAGCAATGGTTGTGGGTGCAGTAAAGGCTGATTTGAAAATATGGCTGAAAAAAAAAAACATATCAATTTCACAGTGAGCAGGAGGAAGAGTTCTTTCTTACTTAAAAAGCAACTGAAGCCTCATTTAGAGCTACACATTTTTTTTATTAGAAAAACAAGGCATTTTCACACAGGAAAGCAAAACTGTGCTTAAAGACGAGAAAGAATGTAATCTCCACTCACTCTTATGTCCAACTCGAGGCAACTACAATGGTTAGAAGAGTGTCGGCTATGTTATAATGCTGTTTGGTGAAAATTTCAGTAAAATCTGAAAGTTGTTTTATGTTTCACAATTGATAATCTGTACAAACATGGTACATCGTAGTGCACGCTTTGATAAAAATTGTTAGTGGCTAGTGAAAATATTGTAAAAATAATCATTTAAAAATGTAAATACTTGCAGAGATTTATAAAAATACAGTGTTGCATATTGATATTTCTGTTTCCTACCTTGTTAACTCATTGTTGACAACAATTGTGAGAAATCATTTCCATGATCAGTGTCTTTACAATAATGAAAATCATTAATTATTATTAATAATAATATATAATTAAAAGTAAATTGAGCAGATTTGTTATTTGAGAAACTAGTTAGAATGTGGAAAATGTGGGATGTGGGAAACAATGTGGGAAACCCTTCAAATTAATCGGTACCCAAAAAGTAGCTCTCAGTTTCAAAAAGGTTGGTGACTCCTGAATTAGTTGAATAAAAGGACTTTTATTGACATATTTTTCTGGGTTTTTGGGTAGGTCATGTAAATTATAGTACAACAACCGAGTAATGATCTGCCAATACTTTACAAGTTTGTTTATTTATTGAGTTAGAAAGTTTTTATAGATGGTTTTATCATTAACAGTAATAAATAACAGCAATAAAGCATTTTTTTCTTGATATTTTGTTATATTTGAAACAAAACAAGTGAAACTAGCATTTTAAGAGTTAAAGAGTTCAAAAGAAAAGCTTTGATACTTCAAAGGCTGCCGAGAGATTCACAAGACAGGCATGACTTTATCAGCAGAGCTGAAAGCCAACAGAACACCACACTGCTGTCATCAGAACAATGCACCATCTGAGGCTTATTAAACACATCCAGCCGACTAGACATCAGGAGTGTGTGAGCCTAAGCTGGCCTGCAAGTGTAACTGATAATGCAAGAGCTATTTCTGAATCCAGTGACTCAGTGCTATTCTGCCAGCCACCGACACTGTTTATATATGGTCGAATGAGCTCAGTTTCAGCATATAATGAGCAACACATCCTAAATAGTACATGCTGTCGAGATTATTATTATATATGATAATAATGTGACAGCTGGTGGTTCTCATAATTGACAAGCATGTGTTCTTCATGATTTGATAAGTTGTAGATTATGCCATGTGCTGTGTGTTGAGTATACAGTGTATATTATAATTCATATGAAGTGTATAACATGGTTTACAGGTGTTGGAAATCCTTAAAAAGCTTGAATTTAAACCTGCTTTCAAGGTAGGTTTGAAAAGAATATTTAGATTTTGGATAAAGTGCTTGAAACTACTTGAAAATGTAACTGTGTTACTTCCATAATAATTTGTCATACTACATAGGAAATAATAATTAACACATTCATTTATTCATTTTTTTTTCTTCACCTTAGTGCCTTTATTTTTTAGGGGTTGCCACAGTAGAATGAACCACCAACTTATCTAGCATATGTTTTACACAGCGGATGCCCTTGCAGCTATAACCCATTACTGGGAAACACCCATTTATTCATTCACTCATTCATTTTTCTTCGGTTTAGTCCCTTTATTCATAAGTGGTCAACGCAGCATAATGAACCGCCAACTTATCCTGCATATATTTTTACACAGTGCATGCCCTTCCAGCTGCAACCAAGTACTGAACACTGAGCCAGGACTCGAACCAGTGCTTTCCACTGAGCCACTAATAATAATTATCTATTTAAATAACATGCAATAATTTTAAAAATTGTCTTTTTACTTTTTAAAATAAATCTGTGCCCTTTAAAATAAAGAAAATGAATACACATTTAATATTCAAAATGACATATTCAAGATGGAAACAAATTTAGGAAAATAAATGACAGTAATTAAATGTTGAAATTAGGGCAAACATGCCATCATGCATTTTCCTTAAAATAACATCCCATATAATGTCAGTTATATTTCAGTATATGTATGTAAATATGTAATTTGCCACACATTTAAGGGCATTAAAAAAGTTGAAAATGCATTTGGAAAGTGCTTGAAAAGTGCTTAAATGTGTCCTTTTGGAAAAATGTGTGAGTATTTAGTCATTTAGGCCAAATTGTGCAATGTCTGCACAACTAGTGGAGGAAAACAAAACTGTATTGAAAACCAACTGAAAATTAAGTTTTCTTTAAAAGCCACCTATTTTACCTCTTTTACAAGATTTAAGATAAGCCTTTGGTGACTCCAGAATGTGTCTGTAAAGTTTCAGCTCAAAATACCAATTAGATAATTTATCATAGCCTTCAGAATTTGCCAATTTTTATGTTTGAGTAAACTGTAGCTGTTTTTGTAGCCTGTGTCTTTAAATCCAAAGATGTTGCTTTCCCACGTCAACTAATCCTACATGTCTGCTTCTCATCATGCGTTACATCAGATAAACAGCACAGAGACAGACTTGGATGAACCTGAAAAACAGCTCATTAGTCAAAAATACCAATTTTATTTCATGTATTTATGGTGGAGTTTATTCAAGCCTTTCTGAAACGATGAGTCTCACACAAATACTGTTTGCAAAACACACACATATTAGCACTTAATGACACCATTCGGCCGTGGTGATTATATCGGTTAAGACAGTGGTCACCAAACTTGTTCCTGGAGGGCCGGTGTCCTGCAGATTTTAGCTCCAACCCTAATCAAACACACCTGAACAAGCTAATCACGGTCTTACTAGGTATACTTGAATCATCCAGGCAGGTGTGTTGAGGCAAGTTGGAGCTAAACCCTGCAGGGACACCGGCCCTCCAGGACCGAGATTGGTGACCCCTGGGTTAAGAATTATTTAGCGATTTTTCTGTCTTTATTACAGTTTATTTGCAAAAAAAAAAAATGTTGTGTGGACGTGTGTACATCTAATTATAGAATCATGGCGTCTGTCAATTAATTCCGTGGGCAGAGAAAACCACACCTACATCACGTTGCAATGGACCTCAAAATCACTGGGATTTGAAAGTTTATGGAATTTTGAGTTATATTATATTCATTCATTCATTTTCTTTTCGGCTAAGTCCCTTTATTAATCTGGGGTCCCCACAGCGGAATGAACCGCCAACTTATCCAGCATATGTTTTACACAGAGGATGCCCCTCCAGCCGTAACCCTTCTCTGGGAAACATCCATACACACTCTTTCACACACACTCATACACTACGGTATATTTTAGCATACCCAATTTACCTGTACCACATGTCTTTGAACTTGTGGGGGAAACCAACGAGGAGAACATGCAAACTCCACTGCTTCATTGTTGTGAGGTGAACGTGCTACCCACTGCGTCACCTAGTCGTCCCCCAGTAATATCATTATTTTATACATTTATTTTATTTATATAAGTGACAGTGACAGTTAATGGCTTTGAAAATAAAACGTGTTTCTTCATTAAGATTTGGTTGAATTGAATATTATTCCATGTGGTGCATGTGTCACAGCTTGTGTATACATACAGGCATAATCTGCTGGAGGTCGTCCAGGGTGAGGGTCGCCATGCCAACGGGGGTGTCGAGGTCACACGGCACAATGGGCGGGGTCAGCAGCTTCTTGTAGACACAGGGGGGAAAGCGGATGTCCAGTGTGATGCTGTTGTACACAGCCAATCCCATAAGCTGACAGAGAGGGTTAAGTGTGTACAGCTAGAGATTCACAGACCTGACCTACACCTCTAATCTTCGGTTGAACTACATCTGAAAATAAAGGAAGCTTCTTGACAATATGATTTAACAGTCAGCAGGTCTGCATGATGGCAATACCATGACATCATGTCTAAAGATTTACAGCAAGATTAAGTGAGTTTTCATCATAACCACTGCACTGCCTTTTTTACGAGAACAAATCAAATATGCCTAAATAAATAAATGTGTATTATATGTATTATATACAGTATACAGTTGAGAGCAAAATTATTAGCTGTCCTGAACTATTGATTCCTTTCCAATTATTTCATAAGTGATTTTGGCTGGGATAATAAAAATTTGAAAAAATAAAATTATTATTAGCCTCCTTAAGAATTGTTTTATTTTTTATTTTGACTGGCTACAGAGCATATTACTGTTGTCCTGTAACTTGCCGAATCAATCTAAATTCTATTGTTAACCTACATAATTTAGTGAAGACTCTAAATTGCACTTTAAGCAGATTATGAATATTATATTAATATTATGAATTATTATATTAAATTATTAATTATATTATTAGTATAATAATGTTTCTTCATTATATCAACAATCAAAATACAATTCAATCGGATTTCACTACTACTACTACTAAAACTATTATTACTAATAATAATGATAATAAAAATAAAAATATAATAATAATAATAATAATAATAATAATAATAATAATAATTGTCACTGGATTCATTATATATAATTATATATTATTCAATTATATAAATTATTTATACAGTTGAAGTCAGAACTATTAAACCCCCTGAATTATTAGACCCCCTGTTTTTCCCCAATTTCTGTTTAACTGAGAGAAGAACACATTTCTAAACATAATAGTTTTAATAATTCATTTCTAATAACTGATTTATTTTATCTTTGCCATGATGACAGTAAAAAATATTTTACTAGATATTTTTCAAAAAACTTCTAAACAGCTTAGTGACATTTAAAGTCTTAACTATGTTAATTAGGTTAACTTGGCAAGTTAGGATAGTTAGGCAAGTTATTGTATAACGATGGTTTGTTCTGTAGAATATTGAACAAAAAAAAAAAAAAGCTTAAAGGGGTTAATAATGATTAATTGACCTTAAAATGTTTTTGAAAATTTTAAAAACTGCTTTCATTCTAGCCAGAATAAAACAAATAAGACTTTCTCCAGAAGCAAAAATATTATCAGACATACTGTGACAGTTTCCTTGTAAAACATTTTTGGGAAATATTTAAAAAAGAAAAAACAATTCAAAGGGGGGCTAATAATTCTGACTTCAACTGTAATTATATATTATACAATTACGTAAATTATATTTAATTAAAAACATAATATGTAAAATAATATAAACCAAACTGGTAAACTAAAAAAAATATATAGATCATGTGACACCTTAAGTATTCAAGGTTACTTTTGTTAGATAAATTAATTTTATTCATTTCCGTATGTTCCATTTATATTCTTTTTATATATGTTTACTTTTAAATAAACTCAATGTTAATGTTATAAATGTATGTGCTTCTTTATAAAATCACATTCTTAACTGTAGTTTCAATCGGTTGAAAGGTGGGAATGTGCCAGTTGCAGGAATAGTGTGCTGACAATGATTTGATTATATGATCAATAGGATTTTACCAAACAAACTGTTTAGACAAATGATTAAAGACAACGCATCATCATCTGTTTGTATGTCTGTATATAAACTGGCCTCGAAGGACTGCCCTTTGAGCAACCAGAATGGAACCTCTTGTGTTTCTTCTGTATTGTTCCCTTGCTGCAAAAACATTAAAATCTCTGAATCTTCCCAAGTCTTGAAATAATTTTTGATTCAATAAAAGACAACTTTAAATGATATATTAAAGTTACTTACTATTGTACAGTAGTGACTGATAGGCTTGGAAAATTCAGTTTGGTGCCACTAGAGGCACAGAAATCACACATCTTTAATATTTGCTAATAGCAGCTGATCTTCAAATATTCACTAACAACAACTACACCAGCACAGTAGGATGCATGAAAGAACCCACAACAGGTGTACAATACATTTAAATGAAAAGGTGAAGAGCCATGCACATAAGTGCTTTCAGCTGTAGCTGACAACTCAGCTCCATGTGCTTTCCATATGTGTAGCGAGGGCGATGGAAAAAAAGTCCTCAGCTCAAGAGAGAAAGAGAGAGAGAGAGGGGAGAGAGCAGACAGATGGGACAGTTTCCATGAGGACTGCAGCAATGAGACAACACAAACCGAGCCCTGGCTGTTCTTAACAAGACAAAACAAAAGAATCTTTATTTCATCATTTTTCACTGATGTGACACAGCAGTTCTGTGCGGCAGGAGTGAAAGAGAGAGAGTTTAGAGGCTGTGCGCTGAACTGGCAGCCACATGTATCAAGAAGCCCTAGCCACAGGGGTAACAACAGGACATGGCAGGCTTTGACTTCCACCGTGTCTTTCCCCACACGTACCATGAAGACCAGATCTCGACACGTGCCCATTCACATACCACATTATTTACAAAACCCTTTCACAACCATACCTATATCTCAGAATCTTTCTTTAGCAACACATTGCATTCTAACCCTATGTACTTGACATTTAGAAATCGCATGGCATAAATATAGCAGATGTTCCATTTTCTCAGCACAGATTGGTGGCAGAAAACACATTTCCCACCAGAAAACAGAAGGATGCGAATGAACTTCAGATGTGTGTGCCAAGTGAGAGCTGACTCTATATTTACGTGCTATTTTAAGTTCGTCACGCCCACATGTGACCACCTATACTGTATAAACTGCAGGAAAATGAAAGGATACGGCTCCAACCAATCGGAATTCAGAGTAGTTGTCACATTTCCAGCTGCTGAACCAATAACACTGAGACTCCTTCACATACGTGAACATGCCTGCAAATTGACACAAAGACACAGAAAATGACAATTAAAATTGTGTATCAACTAGGGCTGTGCAATATATCACAATAATCATGTCGATGGTCATCTTTGTATGTCTGCCTCTAGCACACCTTCTGAAAGACTTTTCAGAACATCAGGCATCATAATGTAATACAATACACATTTTATGTTTTTTATATTATAATTCATCAAAGTGTTCAAAAACTGTACTTGACAAGATGATGAACACAGCAAAAATATCTTAGTACAGTTAAAACTGAAATCCTCCATTTTAATCAATACTATTACAAATCGGCAGCTGCTGTGTTGGTATGAAATAAGAGAGAAAATTCAAGAAAAAAATTAAATAACTGCACACAAAATAATCATTTGAGTTTTAATATTTAACAAACAAAAAAATCATTTTCATTTAAAAATAGTTTTAATATTTTCTTTTAAAACCTTAACAATATTTTTATTTTGCTTATCCAAGGCCAGGTTGCAGGGCCAGCAGTCTCAGGAGGGAACTCCTCCAGACTTCCCTCTTCCCAGACACCTTCTCCAGCTCCTCAGAGGAAACCATAGGCATTCCTAGACCAGCCAAGAGACATAGTCCCTTCAGCGTGTCCTGGGTCTTCCCTGAGCCCTCCTCCCGATGGAAAATGTTTGGAAGACCTTCCAAGGCAGGCTTCCAGGAGGCATCCCAAACAGATGCCAGAGCCACCTCATCTGGCTTCTATCGATCTCTAGCGGCTCTACTACATGCTCCTTTTAGTGAAAGAACTCCTAACCCTATCTATAAGGGTGCGCCCTGCCACCCTGCGAAGAAAACTCATTTTAGCCGCTTGTATCCGAGATTATGTCCTTTCGATTATGACCCAAAGCTCATAGGTAAGAGTAGGAATGTAGATTTACCGGTAACTCAAGAGCTTTGCATTTGGCTCAGCTCCTTTACCAAGACGGACCGGTACATCAAGCGCATTACTGCTGCTATTGCACCGATCCGCCTGTCAATCTCATGTTCCATCCTTCTCTCACTCGTGAACAAAACCCCTGAAGTAAGGACTTTACTCCAACCTGGAAAAGGCAAGCCACTTTTTTCTAGTGGAGCATCATGACTTAATACTTGAATAATACAGCTCATCCCAGCTGCATCACACTCTGCTTGTTGACGCAAATTTCTAATCAGCCAATCACATGGCAGCAACTCAATGCATTTAGGCATGTGTGGACATGGTCAAAATGATCTGCTCCAGTTCAAATATCCAGTGAGTGGCAGTTCTGTAGGCACAAATGCCTTGTTAATGCCAGAGGTCTAGACTAGTGCGAGCTGATAGAAAGGCAACAGTAACTCAAATAACAACTCGTTACAACCGAGGTATGCAGAAGAGCATGTCTGAACGCACACGTTCAACCTTGAGACGGATGGGCTATAGCAAGCAGAAGACCACACCGAGCGCCACTCCTGTCAGCGAAGAACGGGAAAATAAGGCTACAATTCTCACAGGCTCACCAAAATTGGACAATAGAAGATTGGAAAAATGTTGCCTTGTCTAATGAGTCTCGATTTTTGCTGTGACACTCTGATGTAGGGTCAGTTTGGTGTCAACAACATGAAATCATGGAACAGTTCAGGCTGGTGGTGAGAATATATGTACACTTTTCCGGTGATGAAATTTGCACACATGAACCATTGTATATGTAAAAAAGTTATAAGTTGATATTAAACTTTTCACCTCAATAAATGAATTATCTTTGTTATATGCTTACATATTTTATAGGGAAATAAAAGCAAACATAATTATACTTTTTTTGCAGTATATAACAGCTGCATAATGTCTTAATACTAGTGCTGACTGTCTTACCGTAGTCTGTGTGAAAAATTTGTCGAATCAGGAGAAGAAACCACTCTTTTGTGAGTCCACCCATGTCCAATCCTGCTTCTCCAACAAACGTCACTTTCAGTTTTTTCTTCAGGTCTGCTCGCTTTCTTGAAAGCTATTAAAAAAAAGGAACACGTTTATGGAGGGGCCATTTTTCCAAATTAGTTCTTAGCCAGACTTAGAACTTTCCAGAACATGATGTACACGCTTTTGGCTGAAAAGCCCCTCAGACTAGGAAAACAAAATGTAGATTTTTATAGCTACTTTATACAGAGCAATGCAGCTCATACAAACGTCCATCATTCTAGTAGGGCTGGGCGATAAGGCAAATAAATAAAAATCTAGTTTTTTCCTAAAGTTTGACCAATTCATGATTTGAATTTTTTAATGTGTAACTCATTACTATGAAGAGCCATGCATCTGCATGATGGAAGGTACTTTTTCTATTAACTTCCTTCACTTGCATGAGAGGTTAATAAAGCGCACCATCATGTAGTCAGACAATAGTTCCTTAATTAATATGTGATTGGTGCAATGACTATGGGCCCTATCATACACCCGGTGCAATATGGCGCAAGACATGTTTGGCAAGATTTGTTGCTATTTTCAGACAAGCACAACCGTAATTTTCACATTTTGCGCCACGTTGTTGAAAAAGCAAATGGGGCGTTGCTATTTTGAAAAACCGAAATAGACTGCTCCATTGACCATCTAAAACCTGGTCTAGCACAGAGCGCGTTAATTATGCGCCAAAATGCTTACGCATTGCTTAATACACAAATATCTTTACATATAAAAATAATTAAATTGTTGCAAAAAATATAATTTTCTACATAAATATAAATACCACTGCCTCCATGTCTTCTTCATGAAGAGGGGCTTTTTTCATTTTTTCATGACAATTTGCATTTGTATAATGGCATTATTATTAGCAGTACCATTTATTATATGCATATTTAAATTTAATTTAATTTAATAAAAACAAGTTTAGATTTGTCCACCTGTCGGGTTTTAAAGATGTATGCACCACCATATGGGGCATTTGAATAGGATGTGAGTTTGGATATAACTTTATGGTTTTTTGAGCACACTTCGTTATTATTGTTCATTTTTTAGTATGCTGGAAATTAGAACTTAATTTAGAAATAGCTTTTAACAGATGACAAACAAAATTAAACATGTAGGCTAATGGATGTCTTTAGTGGAGTGCATGCAACACCATTTCCTTATCCACAAAAGTAAAGGAGTAAAGTACAGAGTTAAAGTAAAATAAAGAGAAAGCAAAGAGGTCGAATGGAGGACGCTCGTTTTTTTTATTCTTGTGCTGCAGATGATCTGTTTAGCTGTTTTCTCTCTAGTGAAGCGTTCAGTTTTTCCACTAACAAAGTCCACCATGTAAATAACAAATATGCCATGGTGACACAACTGAGTCTTACTTAGTGATGTGGTATGCTCAAAACACACCCAGAACTCATTAAGAGAATAAGCACAACCCTGTTAGACCATGTGGCAGGGTGCAAAGCGCATTTTGCCATTCTTAAAATAGCAAAAGTGGATTCAGACACGTCCATAATGCTTTTGCGCCATCCACTTTAGACTTTTTAACTAGAACGTTAAAATAGAGCCCAATGTATCTATTTTTTTTAAATAATCATTTCTCAATTTAAGAAAAATATAAACCATCTAAAAATGCAAATTTTAATTAAAATCTAAAAATCATCATTCTAGAGGGCTCAACAGTTTTCAGTGGTTCAAAGGAGCTCCTGGTAACATCTCCAGGAACAGATGCAAGTCAACGTTTACAGATCTGGATTGAGCAGTTTTATTACCTCATCCAGTGAGTCACTGACCAGCTGCAGACGCCTAACTTTAATGTTGAGAAATAGCAGGCTCATATCCACCCTCTGCCTGCGAGAGACCTTGTCCACCAGGGTTTGCTGCAATAGACACGAAAACCAATACATTTATCAGTTAATATTGGCCTGAAAAAAACAAGCTCTGAAAGAACATGGCCACAAATCTAACTTAATGCCCTATTTCCAAGCAACACATATTCTTAGACAAATGAAGTCTGTCTATCTGCGGTGTATGATGATATGATTCTCTAGCCACGTATCTGTTTATCCTACAGTCTGGACACATATGTTTGGGAAAGAGCCATAGGAATGGCCGATTATGCTGCCCCACCCATGCTAGGATTGTTATCAGAAAATTCTCTGAGCCTAGAAGACATATTCACCCAAATAGAGACTAGTTTCTTCTACATCTTAAGACAGTTTTGGCAATAGTGAGAGAGCATGTGTGTTCTCACCCTGGCCATGCTGATCATCTGCTGCTCTGAATCTCTCTGGATGATGGCTTTCTTTACCACTGTGGACAGGATGAAGGGGAACTGACAGAACGTGAACCTGAGAAAATAGAAGATAAGAAATAAATATGTGTGGAAAAAGTACACAAAATCGAGTCCAATATGATATATCAGTCTGATGATTAATCAGTTGATAAATAATAATGACGATGATAATAATAATAATAATAATAATAATAATAATAATAATAATAATAATAATTATTATATGTATAATTTATGCAATATCTTGTTTTTCAGAACATTTCTCGCAACAATCTCGTAGCAAGGTCATCTTAAAAGGCAAAAGGTAGAATAAGACTATGGGGTTCCTTTTACGTAGTACATAACAAAGTGCTTTTATATTTCTATTTTCATTATTATTATTATTATTATTACTATTATTAAATATTATTGTTGTTGTTATTATTATTATTAGGGTGTTATTTTTATAATATTATTATAGTTAAGTTTTTATAATATTTTACAAAAGAATCTCTCATACTCAGCCAGGCTGCGTTGAACATTGATATGGTCAAAATGAAATTACAAATTTAAACTGCTTTTTTCTTGTTGAATGCATTTAAAAATATTTATTTATTGATTTACAGGCAAAGCTGGATTTTCAACAGCAATTAGTCTAGTCTTCAGTGTCACATCATCCTTCACAAATGGTTTTTAGCTAAATAAATTCCATCTTATTGCCAATGCTATAACAGTTCTATTCAGGGCTTGACATTAACTTTTTTGATCACCAGCCTCTGTGGCTAGTAGATTTCCAATATTACAAGCCACTCACCATTTTCACTAGCCACCCTTTTTTGTTAGGAAAATATATTTTATATGCATTAATTTGAATTTGGCATGCTAAATATACTTGATTTGGATTTTGTGTTATGTCCACAAGCCTCCTCGTTCATTTCACTTTTTGTGTGTGTTGTGTATGAGCTTGCTCAGCGTACATGAGCAAATGGGTTGTTAATTCATTTTTTTATTTCACATGACTTTTCAGGGCTCAAAATAAAGGATTTACCAAATGTATCTCTGACCCCACCAAAAACAAATGATTAATTCTTAGCCACAAATTTTAAGTGTGTCAATACAAGCAAAACATAGCTTATCATAGCTGTAAACATGCACTTTTTAATTCAACAAAACTTTTCTTGGAAAAAATGTTGACAAAAAGAACTGTTGTCATGTGCAGTATACAAAATAAGCTAAGTAATCTGTCCTGGCTAAACATCCCAGATCAACTAGACATAAAAAAGGAGTTAATTTCATATTAAAGCAATGTTATTTAAAAAAAAAAAAAGATAATTAAACCATATTACAAATATAACTATAAGCAAACGAAAGCAGGTAAAAAACACTGTGAGTGATAATGAAAGAATAATTAAAGCAAAAGCAGTAACCGCTGCTGCTTACAAAAAGATATACAGTTGAAGTCAGAATTATTAGCCCCCCTGAATTATTAGAACCCCTGTTTATTTTTTTCCACAATTTCTGTTTAACTGAGAGAAGATTTTTTCAACACATTTCTAAACATAATAGTTTTAATAAATCATTTCTAACAACTGATTTATTTTATCTTTGCCATGATGACAGTAAATATTATTTTACTAGATATTTTTCAACACATTTCTATACAGCTTAAAGGGACATTTAAAGGCTTAACTAGGTTAATTAGGTAAACTGGGCAAGTTTGGGTTATTAGGGAAGTTATTGTACAACGATGGTTTTCTGTAGACTATCGGAAATAATTGCTTAAGGGGGCTAATAATTCTGACCTTAATTTCTTTTTAATTTAAAAACTGCTTTTATTCTAGCCAAAATAAAACAAATAAGACTTTCTTATGCTTTTTTTAGTTCACACGAATACGCTTACTTTTGTCCGTCATGCTGCTTCGATTTTAAGATCCCATTTGCACAAACATTGAGCCATTTTTATTGTCGAACTCTGCTTTTAAGAAAACTAAAATTTAAAAATGATTTACAACCAGCCAAAGTGGCTAGTGGGAGTGTTTGTCTAACCCTCCACAGCTGAAATCTACCCGCATTTGGCGGGCTGGCGGGTGTTACGCCCCATTCACACGAGGCGTCAGCGTCAACGCTTCCCATTCACTTTGATATGATGATCGCTTCAGCCCCAACTTCAGACACACCCTCTGTCAAGCGTTGACGTTGAGGCCCCGTGTGAATCAGGCATTAATGTCAAGCCCTGGTTCAATTGTAAACAATTTTGTAGAAAACAATCAGGATTCAGGTTTTAAAGGTAAAAAGAAGAGGATTTATTTGAAATTAATTTAAAATAAGATATTTATAAAGCACAAAAATGACTTTTGGTCACTTTTGATTTATTTACAAAAAATGATTACTGATCTCAAAATAAATGATAATGTAATTCAATCATGTTTAATGTACAGATCTTACAACTTTTTGCCATAAATGAAAGATTTATGTTTACTTTTGATTAAAATGAGTATGTCATTCAAAATTTTAATTCATTTGGGAAAAATAAATGCTGGAGTAAAAAAAAATAAATATAGAGTTAATATTCTGTGCAAATTTGACTTATTTGTACTTGACTTAATATACATACGTATATATTTTGTTTTATGCATGTCTTACTAAACAACAAGGCAAAAATGAATTTTTTTTGGATTGTCTGAACTGAAATTTCTGCTGTCAGACCTGTTTGAATTTCCATGAACCTGCCACGTGTGGTAATCCTCCATAAAGTCTATGTGGTCCAATGTTAGGTTGTAGAAATCAGTGAAAGGGATGATAGGGGCAGATGAAATGCTGTTTGCAGCATCTGTTAAAAGAACACCAATGTTAAAATCTCCTTTTTCTCTGACTACATTATGGAAAAGCACATTGTCTTTTTCTAAGCCCTCTCTAGTGTTCAGCACAGTAGTACTCACTAAGAAGGGAGAGGACTTTAGTGGCCGAGGGAATCCACCAAGAGCATTTGGCCATGGGCGGCAACTCCTCTGGTTTGGCAGGAAATAGGCGGGTGGTGATGAAGAGCTGCAAGCGCTCCACCAGCTGCTTGAAACGCTTCTGAGGCAGCCTGGAAGATGAAACATATTGTGACCAGAAAGATATGATCCACACACACTTATATTTCACTGTCAGATTTTGTAAAGTCTTATCGGTGGACAGTTTGGCTGATACTGTAAAAAAGTATGCTTTTATATACAGTTGAAGAAAAAAGGAATGACTCTCCTGTGAAATTTTAAATCTTTTTTTAAAATATTTCCCAAGTGCTGTTTAACAGTGCAAAGACATTTTCTCAGTATTTATTTGAATATTTCAAATTTCCATTTCAAAGACTGGCAATTTATAGGAGGGCCGTTTTAACATTCTAGCACAAGAAAAAAGTGGAAACCCTGAAATATTTGATGCATTTTAGGACTTCAGACATGACATTTATATTTCAAGCATTACGTGATAATACAAAACAGCACGTTTATCTTTTCACACATCAGCTGCTGAAATATTTCTGTGATTGTTGTGTGTACAGCCAAGCGTGCGTACATCCACACCTTATATGCAATCAAAACTCTAGCTTTTTGTCTATTCTTGTGCAAATTGAAGGGGGAGTTAACTTGCACTGAAAAATACTACAAAAAAAAGGCATAATAATTATTGTTCTGTGCCAGCTAATTGTTTTGTGCGTAAGTAGCAAAAGAACAGCAGAAGGCAGGTTGGTTAACTTAAGTAACTTTACTGGCAATTGTTCTTCTCAATATCCTTCTTTTTTTATATAAAACTACAACTAAGAGGAGACAAGTATGTGCATATTCACATTTACTTTAAAACTGTTCAATTCAACTAGCAGTACAGTTTTACTAATGTACATAGTTAAGCAAATCGTAATAAGCATATGAGGTAAATCTATTAAATGAGACAATTTAAATCGAATGTTAGTGAAATTACTTTTGTTACACCACCAGCATAACAAGTAAGCCATGAAGAAATGTTTGTAAAACAAAATACAGGCAGTATAAAACTGATAATAATCAAACTGATGAAATTCAAAAAATAAATATCAAACAAATATTTACAAAAAAACAGAGCTGCAGCAAAAATAGAGCAATTACGAACATATATTTTAACGTTTAAATCAGCCACAGAATTAAAACACATATGTGTTACGCTCGATCGTTCAGTGAGAGAAAATGAAAGTAAAACTAATCTGAATGCAGTACTTTAAATGTTGACTAGGTGGTGAGTCAAAACCACAAGTGGCTAGACGTAAATGCAAAACAATGATAGTGGTTAAAATAAAATGTTTTGGCAGACCTATTCTCGTTATATTTTTGATGTCAGTTGAGAGCCGGAGGGAGGAGGGCGTGCCGCAAATGCAACACGGCAATTTGAGACCCCTGTTCTAGAAAACCTTATTTCTTTTAGTTTGGCTGGAATAAAAGTGGCCCCCTTTATTTTTCTTTACTGGCTATTGGATAAAATAAACCACTGTTATCCAATGATTTGCCTAATTAACTTAACTTGCTAAGTTCATTCAATCATTTCTTTTTGGCTTAGTCCATTTATTAATCAGGGGTCGCCATAGCAGAATGAACCACCAACTTATCCAGCATTTGTTTTACGCAGCAGATGCCCTTCCAGCTGCAACCCATCACTGGAAAACACCTACACACTCTTACATTCACACACATACACTATGGACAATTTAGCCTATCCAATTGACCTATAGTACATCTTTGGACTGTTGGAGCTGGACCATCCGGAGGAAACCCACGCAAACACGAGGAGAACATGCAATCGCCACAAAGAAATGCCAACTGACCCAGCAGAGCTCAAACCAGTTACCTTCTTGCTATGGGGCGATTGTGCTACCCACTGCGCCACAGGGATGCCCCATTTGCTAAGATAACCTAATTAATGCTTTAAATTGCACTTTAAGCTGTATCTGGCAAAATAACTAGCAAAATATATGTACTGTCATCATGGCAAAAATTAATTCATCGATTCATTCATTAACTTTCCTTCGGCTTAGTCCCTTTAATCAATCAGGGTTTGCCACAGCGAAATGAATCACCAACTTACCCAGCATATGTTTTACACAGCGGATGCCCTTCCAGCTGCAACCTAGAACTGGGAACAATTCATACACACAAATACATACACTATGGCCAATTTGGTTTATTCAATTAACCAATATCGCATGTCTTGGGACTGGGGGGAAAACCGGAATACGGGGAGAAGATTGTGGCAAAAATAAAAGAAAATATTTATTAAAAATGAATTATTTAAACTATTATGTTTAAAAATGTTTTGTAAAAACTCTCTATTAAAAACCACTTAAGCACTAAAAGCACACCGGAGGGTTGATAAGTTTTAAAATGCTTCAAAAACACATTAAAAACCTAAATATATACTTTAAAAAGCCAAAGAGTTAATTTATTTATGTATAAAAAATTACAACAATCATAAAAATAACTGACTTTAATTTTTTGTATTTTAATCAAGTCAAACAATTTTAACATAAATGATTATTTAAAGAATGCCATATAAACAAAAATGTGCATAATGATTAATACAATTTTAAAAAGGTTTATACCAAGCCTTTTCTAAATTGTCGGCAACACTTTACAATAAGGTTCATTAGTTAATGCATTTACTAACATAAATGCATAATTTATAATTTAATAATAAAACATAATTTATTAATTATAATTGAACATTTACTAAAGCATTATTAACATCCAAGTCCATGCTTGTTGACATTAGTTAATTCATTGTGAGTTAACATGAACTAACAATGAACAACTGTATTTTCATTAACTAATGTTAAATAACATGAACAAATACTGTAGTAAATGTATTGTTCATTGTTTGTTCATGTTAGTAAATGCATTAATTAACATTAACTAATGAACCTTATTGTAAAGTGTGACCAAGTTGAAAGTCTACTAATTGTCCAGTGACCAACATTTGATAAAGATACTAAAAAAAAAGCAAAACCGAAGGATTACAAGAGAGTTTACCAATCTCTTGTACTGACTGACTGCTTTAAACTCACTTTTTAAACCAGTGCATCAGGAAATGGTGGTCCGCTTCAGCCAGGGCTGCTATTTGCCTTAGTAAGTGTGCATAGATGACATATGTGGCAGGGCTGGTGTACTGAGGGTTCTGCGACACAGAGAAGCATTTCAGCAAACTTCAAGAAAGGAAATATAACTTTTCGTTTAGCAGCAGAGAAAGAAGTCTGGCTTTTAATAAGAAATGGCATTGCAGCGGAAACCAGCTCTTTTCCTCTCCAGCATGACCTCATCCCTTCCTTAGGCACGGCGAACGCAAATAATACAGAGCCTGCCTGACATTAGTGGCAGACAGATCAGCCCAATAATTGCTTCTGCTTTTCAATTTCGCCATATCCTCCGGAGAAATGTAGGTCAGGGAGCCCATCAACAGTCTAACAATATATGCACATTCTGGAGAAGGCTGACATCTGTACATGATTCTGTTTATAAAAACGTTTAATTCCCACCACCGCTGATCCCCATCAAATGGAGAGGAGGGAAAAAAATGTTTCATTAAACTGAAAACCCAAAAATGAACCAAATCCCAGCTAACCAAGCCTTGGTCTCTCATTCTGCCCACGGCTTCCCAGGCTAAATCCAGTGGCTGTGTCCTTATTTGGACAGTCCCAGGCCAGTCTGCGCTGGTCATGTGTGAAGTAAACACTTAGCTCATGATCTGTCTGCACCAGAGCAGAGCTATGGCTGGAGTCAATGGGCCATGTGGTGAGAGAGGAGATCAAGAGTTTCCTGCAATTCCGATTCGCCTTTTATTCGCCTGGGGTGTTTTAACGTGGCTGCCAACACAAAGGGCAACTCAAAGACAGATTAAAGCAATTTTGCTGTGTAAGTGCACATCTATAGGATCGCACACAGATAACTGCTTTGGTTTGCAGAGAGAAATTTTGGCAAAGTATCAGATGTCATTAGGTTCTGTGAAATTAAAAGGGGTTGTTCACTCAAAAATGAAAATTCTGTCGTTGTTTACTTGCTCTTCACTTGTTCCAAAACCATCTGAGTTACTTTATTTTGTTAAACAAAAGTAAGATATTGTAAAGAAAGGTGCAACCTGCAACCATTGACTTCCATAATATTTGTTTTCCTACTATGGATGTCAATGGGTACAGGTTTTCAACCTTCTTTAAAAATATTCCTTTATGTTCAACAAAATGAAGAGACCACTTGAGGGTAAGTAAATTAATTTTTTGGGGTGAACTATGCCTAAAGGTAGTTTTGGATTAAGGGTGCCTTCACATTTGTAGTTAGTTTCCTTTGGTCTGGAATAAGGTGAAAAATTATACATTGTACTGTAGCATTTTTCAGCCATTTTGGCTCTGTTTGAAACTAGACTGACTTCTCTGAACTGAACGATAAAGCAGTCATGTGACAACATCCACATATGTCAATGGCTAGATGAATTTCCTGAACTGCATTTTGATTGGTCAGAATTAAACTGTGTTCACACTACAAGTGACTCGTAGCAGCAAAGAGTCAAACGACTATTCCTTTCAATGGAGAGTGAGCGACTTCTGGCGATCTCCATCTACGCGAGTGACAGTGATCATTGGCGACACGGTGGGCATGTCGAGCAATGCAACAAAGTTAAGAATCCTTCAACTTTATGCAAATGAAGAGTGACTTTCTTGAGCGACAGCCAATAGGAGCAGCAGTAGAGTTCACGTGATCCTCTCTAATCAAGCATTTTATGTACTGATTCCATTTATATTTAGTGTTTTTTTTCAACAGGGTTTAATTAAAGTCTCAACTAAGTTCCCTTGGTTGGGACTTGTGGAGCTGACTTACAGCAGTGAAATTTAAACCACACTGAACTAAACTGAACTATGTTTATGTTAAACTGCTTTGACACAATCCACGTTGTAAAAACACTATAGAAATAAACATGAATTGAACTTCAGCAGCACGTAAACCCATTCGCTCTCTGTGAATTTCACCATAAATGTTACCTGAGCAACCTCAAGGTGGGAACGCCCACAACGGGTTCAATCTCCACCCATAGCAACAGGCAACTACAAAGTCACTGCTAGTGTGAATGAGGCATTAGTGTGCATAACACACGCAAGTAAACAAAGTGGGGAGGAAAAGTCAGCAGGCAGAATGGACCTCCTCACAACTCCTGGTTTGTCCGCGACCTGCAATAATTTCGGTAAAGTGTCAGTAAACTTTTTTCTCATACCAGAATGCACATCACAGCTGACTAGAGCAGCTGGTTGGTCCAAAAAAGCGAAGTATTTTTGCATATGAATCAGTTTGAGGTCAGTTCGCGTTCTCACCACAAACTAACCACTTCAGTGTTGGTTTGAAAGCATACCGATGCCACCTATTCGAGCAGGTCTTGGTATGATTGTTTGGTCGGCTTTCGGTGCACACCTGAGTATGATTGCCACCTTCACAACTGCACAAATGAACGGCACCAAAATGGCAAACAAACTCTGGTACGTTTTAACCAAACTAAATGGGACAGGTGTAAAAGCACCCTTAATGGCACAGGTTTAATCACCAGAAAGATGAGATCAGCAGTATAATTAAAAAATAACAAAAACTTAACTAGATTTTTCTGTAGATGAGCTGTTCATAAAATTATTATTATTATTTTTAAAAGAACCAAAACTCTGCATCTTTACATTTGTTAATCGTATTCACAAGCTTTACAGGCAAGCGAGCTAAAGCGATAATCAGACACATGCTCTTCTCGTTTCATTCTCTTAAAGGAAAATTAGGTCATTATTTGCTTGACCTTGACTTGTTACAAACCGTTATGAGTTTCTTTCTTCTATTGAAAACAAAAGAAGATATTTCGAAGAAAGTTGAAAACCTGTAACCATTGATTAGCTTAGTAGGAGAAACTAATTTTATGTAAAACAATGGCTACAGTTTTCCAACTTTTTTCAAAATAACTACCTTTGTGTTCAACAGAAAAAAGAAACTCAAACAAGTTTGTGCCACGTGAACGGTGAGTAAATGGTGATATTCAGTTTTGGATGAACTATACCTCTAACAATAGAAATAAATCAATCAATAAATAAATTACCTGCACAAGAACAAAATATGCTCTAAGGTCATCCTTTGTCCGAGGCCTAAAAACACAGAAACAAAGCTGACAGTGATATGGTTTTAATCACAATTTTCAGATTTCATCTACTTTTTTAATGCTTCAGTGAGAGAATACAATGCACTACTCACCCTTTCCATTCTCTTAATAAGCTATTAATAATTCCCTTCAGGACTGACTTCTGTGTGTCCGCAGGCTGCAAATTAGTCAGATTAAACCAATTTTGTTAAAGCCAAATTCAAAACAACAGAGAGAACACAATGGATAACTGTGTAAATGAACTTTAAGAGAACTTCAACACAGATCATACAGTGTAAAATTTTGTTTACGTACCGTATGGAGTAAGGCATCATAAACAATATTGACAAATTTGATGTTTATTCCTGAGTCTTCAATAGTGTTGAAGGGAGCATTTGCTTCTTTCTGAGGACAATATTACAACATAACATTAAGCGTACTTGCATGGTGCATTTTATATATACTTCCCATATAAAATGGATAGTAAAACATTCACCTCATATAAGAATAACATTTTTTTTTAAAGAAACCATAAGCAGATGTTGCTTTTTACTCCCTGAATGAGCTCATTGATTCATTTGGAGAGCAAAATGTTCAGTATTACTCCTTTCCTGACTTTCACAGTTACTTTTCCACTGACTTTCAAGAGTTCCAGAAAACACTGGCTGCACTTAAAAGGATGTTTCATTCATAAAATGGCTGTTGTTCTAATGTATAAATAAAAACATGTTTACACAAGTCAAACGTATGCTACTATTAATTGCCCACCTACTCAAATCATTTTTAAAAAGCTGTTTACAATTAATGTTGGGAAATTAACACACACCAAATAAACTCATGATGTACAGTGTGCTGTGGTTAATTTGGATATTTTGGCTAAGCAAGTTTATACTCAATAAACAATTTGAAAACAATAAACAGCAATAAAATAAAGCACTCAAAACATAACCAACACACCATATCGTGAGCTTCAACACACCTTAAAGGCACCGTTGAGTTCCAAAAAAGAGTCAAACGTGGTCAAGTAGAAAT
Source organism: Danio rerio (assembly GCF_052040795.2). Taxonomy (NCBI): domain Eukaryota; kingdom Metazoa; phylum Chordata; class Actinopteri; order Cypriniformes; family Danionidae; genus Danio; species Danio rerio. The sequence goes on from NC_141032.1 coordinate 18,738,454, forward strand.
CATGGACGTGCTTCCAATCCCCTGAGATAGTTGCCCGTTCGACATCGTCCCTACATCCGGATAAAGACACAGTTAAACATCCAGGAGCAGGGAATATCGCAGGATGACGGAGGTAAAGAGAAGGACGTACTGAAACTCTTTGGCTGTTTTAGTTCGAATAGGAATAATGGGCTCTGAGACAAAACGAGCCTTCACCTCTGGAGGGAGTACATCAATAGAGATACGATGCTTCTGTCTGACATCTGGATATATTGGGGGAAGCTCTCTCACTGAAAACAACGCACAGGCGAATAAATTAGACTGCAGTTCACAATCTGAGCAAGGTGAGCATTCATCATTCACTTAAGTAGGGCTTTGCAATCATTTTTAAGCTAACAATTACTTGCCATTATCTTATCAGAAGCAACTCTAAAATGCATCCCAACAACCACGTCATAACATGCACACCAACAGCATAGCGTTTTTACATTTAAACGGACCTAAGTCCTTTAATTCTCAACAAATGCACTGAATAAGGATGAGTTAAAATGTTATACTTGTGGACTAGTAGGAGTAGGAACAACTGGCATTTTTCACAGTTCACCCAGTAAATTTACAAGGTAAAATGAGAACATTCAACAAGCTTTAGCACTGCATCAGGAACCAGGCCATGTATAATGTCGTCATAACAAGCCCCCAGCCCATCTGTCCTAAAGAAGACATGTTAGGCATGAACACAACCATGCCTTGTCAGAAACTTGAAGATAAATACATCACATAGACAACATCTTTGATCTCTAAGACAAAGAAAGGAAAACATCTGCTTGAAACAGTGAAGTGCTTATTAATTCGAAGCAGCCGAATGGACTGCTTTGAAATGCAATGAGTTTTTTGCCCTCTGTTTTAAAAAGGAATCACCTTTAAATAACGCTTGCATATCATTTTAAACCCATACTAGCCAGTGCTTGTGTTGTTGTAGACCAACTGTGGTGTACAGATTGTGGATGGTTCAAATTTAAAGGAGGATAAAAAGGATTAAAAAATAAAATGGATCAGAGCAACAAGAATTAGCCAGGAGTGACACAACTGGAAAGTGGTCTGACCTTGTTTAACTGCAGGTAGAAATAATGGAGAGGAGAAACTGTGGCTGCCTGACTCTCTTTTGTGATTCAAGGTGGAGATAAAACTTCCGTAAGAGGGGAAAGGGAGCTTCGGTCCACGCTCCAAGTTCTGCTGATGAAACGTTCTTTGTTATATTTCAATATTTTTAGAAATAAGCCATGCTGCAATCCACCTGTACAGTGCTTATAAAAATGTGAAGATAGCACTGCACAACAGCTACAGCAATAAAGTAAGCAACTGAACAAAAATAAGAAAGTAAATGATAATTTGATCAAAATACTTGTGCATTAAGTTGCAGTATCCTGCAATGCAACAATGTAGTTCACTATTCTTTGTTAATTTGCTGAAGATAATTAATTTTTAAAAAAAGGTATTAGGCTCTAATAACACAATTAAAAATAATCAAAACTAGAATATGCCTCTAAAATACTGTATGTAGCTCAAAACAGTATGTCTGATAATATTTTTTTCTACTGGAGAAAGTTTTTGTTTTATTTCAGCTAGAATAAAAGCAGTTTCTAATAAAAAAAAAATAAGGTCAAAATTAAGGTTTTAAGCTATATATTTTTTTAATAATCTACAGAAAAAACCATCGTTATACAATAACTTGCCTTATTACCCTAATCTGCTTAATTAACCGAATTAACCTAGTTAAGCCTTTAAATTTCACTTTAAGCTCTATGGAAGTGTCTTGAAAAATATCTAGCAAAATATTGTTTACTTTCATCATATTTTGCCAAAGATAAAATAAATCAGATGAGTTAGAGATGAGTTATTAAAACTATTATGTTTAGAATTGTGGTGAAAATTTCCCTCCGTAAACAGAAATTGGGTAAAAATAAACTTATATATATATTATAAAAATATACTTATATATATATATATATATATATATATATATATATATATATATATATATATATATATATATATATATATATATATATATATATATATATATATATATATATATATATATATATATATATATATATATATATATATGCATTGGCTACAAACATACAATTTTAAACAATTCAACTAGCTGGTAAAAACAAATCCTGGTCAACTGACATTGTGCCTCTCATTGCATAACCACAAGGAAAATACAAATAAGTACGTTAACAAGCAAATATGTAGTGCAGTTAAACGAATCACATTTTTTAACTTACTTAAACCGTGTTCTGTTTCAACAACTAAAGGCTAAAGTTAAAGTACGTTCTTAATGCAGCCTTAAATTTCCATTATCACATCATGAAAAAGTAAAAATCAGCAACAAAAAAAAAATCACACTAATACACTTACAAAATATGCATTGACGTAAATGTTACGTACGTACACATTACTTGTGTATATTATCTTCTGCATTGCCTGAATTTCATGAAGATAGGTTACTTACATGGTTTATTATTGGAGGAAGTCTGTCTCTATCCCTTTCTTCAAGCGGACAGTTATTTTCGCTCATGTTTAGATGCATGTCCTCTGATGAAGAAAAGCCTCTCGAGCACCGTTACATGGCTTGTTTTTGCGGAAAAAGTACTTTCACCGTCTGCGAAATCTCAGTGCCCACTTTCCTTTCACTTCGAGAAATACAGCAGCTGTGAGTTGGTCCAGAACGATATGTTCTTTCTGCTTAGGCAGGTGAGTATGTGAGCCCAAGATGTTCAAAAAAGTCGCTTATTTGCTTTCTAAAGAGAATAAACAAACATTTTAAGAAGAGACACAAAAAGAAAAGCTACAAAAAAATCTTCGCGACGCTGCGTTTAGTGAGTGAAGTAACTTCTTGAAGTAGTGCCGTGGCGTCTATGCGCGGTCCAGCTGTACGCTGGCGCCATGTTGTTGAGGATGATGATGAGGTTTGTAGTTACGGACTTGGATACGGCCGCTACATCGACGTAACACTGGGGCCGTGCTGTGCTGAGTCAGATTTATTGCACACCTCTAATTAGGATCTTTCCTAGAGCTAAACACACAGACCTTCCACTCTCAAAGGTGTGTAACATCAAAATCACAGCTTGGATGTCGTGGTAATATAAAACAAATCGAATAATAACGCATAGAAAAATGAAAACGCTATGTCGATTAAGAATTGGATTAAATGTGAACACAGACTAGTTTATGCATGTTTTGCTAATAACTAGCCTACATAAGATGTTGCGTGTACTGTATTACATTCTCAGCTTTTCCCTCATGGACTGACTCATACCAAATTTTGGGAGGTGTGGCCAATTTGCACACACTGGAAAAATGAGGATGTCAATGTCAATGTCAATTTTATTTATATAACACTTTTATACACAATCAATGTGCTGTACAAAAAAAAAAAAAAAAAAAAAACAAGTATAAAATTATAGCTAAAACAAACAATTCTTACTAATAGTTAATATAGCTAAAAAAGGTGACCTCTTGAAAATTCTGTGGATCTACAATTCATAGTTAGTGATTCAGTACATAGTTAGTGATTGAGAATATATTTATTCTTAAAAAATAAATATAAATTAATATATATATATATATATATATATATATATATATATATATATATATATATATATATATATATATATATATATATATTTGTACGCTGTGGCATGTCTTCTAAATTTAAAATTGGTGTCTTTCTGAATATTGTTTTACAAATAAATGGCGTATTCAGGCTAGGCTTTTTCAGTCTATCATATTATTTTGTGAATCATTTGTAAACATAATAGTTTTATCAATTCATTTCTAATAACTGATTTGTTTTATCTTTGCAATAATGACAGTAGCCTACATAATATTTTCCAGATATTTCTAATAATTTTGATCTTAAAAATGGCTTTTAAAAAATAAAAACTGCTTTTATTCTAGCCAAAATAAAACAAACAAGACTTTCTCCAGAAGGAAAAAAAATTATCAGACATACTGTGAACATTTTCTTGCTCTGTTAAACATCATTTGGGAAATATTTAAAAAAGAAAAAAAAAGGGGGGTAATAATTCTGATTTTAACTGTATATATACACTGGTGGAATAATTGATTTTTATTAACAACACAATTGCCAACTTCTAAAAAATAAAAAGGTAAAAAAATATTTTTATTAAAAGTTTTATTAGAAAAAAAAAAAACATTATTGCCAAAGCAATGCCGGAAACATTAATGTCAAACGCATAGCCAATAGAAACAGATAATCCAGCGTAACTGGAGAGATTCTTAATACAGATTTTATAAATAGTTATAAATATATCCTAAATTGTTTTTTGAATATGCTGTTATTTATTGTTTGGGGTTTCTTCTTCACTAACTCTGTTTAATGTAAACCTCAAATGCTTTGGCAATACGTGACATTTTTCATGCCAATAAAGCAAGTTTGAGAGAAAGATGGAGAGAGATGTTTGTGTGAACTGTGAGTGAAAGAGCTTCAGTCTCAAGGGAGGAATAAGCATTGCCAGGTCCTTGTGTCAGCATAAATATAAACCATATATTATGTTTAAACCCATTATGTATTTTTACAGTCAAATCTGTCACAAGCCAGTGAATAGAAGTGATTAACTTAATCTAAAATGTAAGTTAAAGTAAAATGAATATAAAGATTCGAAACTAAATACAATTATAAGATGAAACAAACAAATAAGATAAAAACTTCCTAATAAAAATTAACATTTAGCAATTACCCAACATGTTGTACTGCTGTTGCGACTCTCGGCCAGCAGGTGGAGGAAGAGGTTTTCTTTTGGAAAATGTGAATCTGCACAAGTTGGCTGTAATTCACAATCTGTAATACAATCATATTCGTTATAGCAACAGTGTTTGTCAATATTTACTCTACAGTATTTATTTACTCTAATATTTGGTTATGTCTATATCTATGTTACAGGATGCCTATAGCAAATACATCTTATTATTTGGTTTGTCATTAGTATTTATCACTCATCCAGGTATAAGATTATAAAGAGCCACAGAGAACACACACTAATTGGAACGCAGTTAAATACATTGATTGATTGATTGACTAATTAAGTCAGAAGTTTTTTAATTTTTTTATTTTTATTATTATTTGATCAAAATAACAGTTTTTTTATTATTTATTATTTTATTTAGCTCTCACCTGCATAAGATTTTAAAAAAAGAACTATGCATGTAGTCCCAAGTAGAAAATAAGAAAATGCATTTTCTTTTAAATTTAAATAAAAATGTACTATTACAGCTTTTTTTTCCAACTTCATTGCAAGATGAAAAAAAAAATCCTCCCTATGTTTGATGTTTTGTTTTGTTTTTCCTTCCAGAGCATCAGTGAGCATTTAACATTCTGTAATAGTATGAGCCACTCAGATGTTCCCAGATGTAAAAAGTTAAATGGGAAAACAGCTCGGTATATTTGGAAAGGTGTTAAAAAAAAGCTAAAAAAAATTAAGTGATGTTTATTTAAAAAAAAAAAAAAAACTAATTTTGAGAGGATCACATGCTTATTATATACCAGCTGGTTTTGCATTAGCTGATTTAATCAGATGAATCCAAATGTACATAAATAACCAGATTTATCATCTTACCTTATTCATCTTTGTCTTAAATCCACCCCTACTCCTCCCCCTCTTTCCTAGAATAATACAGGCCACTGCGGCTCAGTGGTTAGCACAGTTGCCTTACAGCAAGAAGCTTGCTGGTTCGAGTCCTGGCTGGGCCAGTTGGCTTTTCTGTGTGGAGTTTACATGTTCTCCCCATGCTTGCATGGGTTCCTCCTGCAGTATTCCGGTATCCTCCCACAGTCCAAAGACATGCATTATAAATAAACTGAATTAACCAAATTGGCACCGGATATGAGTGTTTTAGTACTGAGCATTCACCACATAAACATATGCTAGTATAGTTAGCACTTCATTCCACAATGGCAATCTCTAAAAATCAAGGAATAGACCAAAAAATTAATTTGGGGAACTCTTGGACCTACCTGAGCCCAGACTCCTCTCACTCCCAATGAAACGAGAGGGAGCCCCAGGCTCGATGACCTTTAGAGCTCAGGGATCTCTCCCGGGACAGCATGCTAAACATGCTTTATTATCAATCCTCAGCTAAGTGTGAACATTTGAATTGTAGGGGATTTGGAAGATTCCATGACATATATTATGCGCCACACTGTAAAAAAATTCTGACTGCTTAAACTCAAAATTTTATAGTGACTGGTTTCAATTGTAGCAACAGTCTGTTAGCAATGAGAATTGAGGCTCAGTAAAAAAATGTTGCGTGGAATTTGTGCATGTGTTATTATTTTTTTTTTGGGGGGGGTGGGGGATGGTGGGCTTATTGTTGGGAAGTAATTTGTTGAGTCAATATTTAATTGTCAATTGTTACTACAATTTTTTCAAAAAGTAAATTTTTTACAGCGAATGTATCTTATATAAGGGGTGGTACAGTGTGTCACACTGTTGCCTCACAGCAAGAAGGTCATGGGTTCAAGCCTCGACTGGGTCAGTTGGAATTTCTGTGTGGAGTTTAAATGTTCTCCCCGTGCTCGCATGGGTTTCCTCCACGTGCTCCGGTTTTTCCCAAAAGTCTCAAGACATGCGCTATAGGTAAATTGGGTAGGCTAAATTGTTCATAGTGTATGTGTGTGCATGGGAGTGTATGGGTGTTTCCCAGTGATGGGTTGCGGCTGGAAGGGCATCCGCTGTATAAAACAAATGCTGGATAAGTTGGTGGTTCATTCCGCTGTGGCGACCCCAGATTAATAAAGGGACTAAGCCGAAAAGAAAATGAATGAATGTATCTTTTATATCTTATTTGACGTGTATCTCATATGTATACTTTGAACTATTTATGTGTGTATTTTTGTGAGGATAGAGCAGTGCATTAAAGTCTATATTTTTCCATGAGAACAAACTCTCTGTTAGAAAGTGAGTCTTGCCATGGCTAGAAGATAACGAATGAAGAGTTTTATGACACGTATGGCACCTGCCGGGAATAGGAAAGAGATAATGGTAACAGGTGGATGAGAACCAGAGAGTAATGGTTTGTGTGATTTCGCCGGGTGGGATGTATTGCTGAATCGGCATCTATGTTGAACCTGGAACAACATTCCAATCAGCCAATCAGAATTAAGGGATTGCATCATGCCTGGCGAGTTAGTATCAGAAAATAAGGATTTGCATCATTGGTTTGGATAACCAAGTTCCGGTATATTTCTGTTAAGTTTCGTATCGATTTTAGAATATTACTTCTTACCTAAAAAGCTTTAAATAATCTAACTCCTGTTTTTCTGACCAACATTCTGTCTCGCTACATTCCAACCCCCTCTTTAAGATCTCAAAACTCAGGGCTTCTGGTAGTAGCAATAGCAAAGTCGAGTAAAGGAGGTCGAGCCTTCTCATTTATGGCACCTTAATTCTAGAATAGCCTTCCTGATTATGTCCGAGGCTCAGACACACTCTCGCAGTTCAAATCTAGATTAAAGACCTATCTTTTTAGTAAAGCATACACTCAGTGCATCACTTAGCGGTATAATACATGGATGTGCACCACGCAGGTTTTTGTATCTTGTTTAAAAACGCTATGAACAGCAGCTATGCTAATTATTCTCTTTATTCTCTATTTCCACGTGGGGATACTCATGCCGAGGCCCCAAGACTATACAGCACCACTGATTCAATATAAGACCAGCAGCGAGATAATTCCATGGTTTCCATAATCCCGGACCAGGCCGTATCCTGAGCAGCTGCTGAGGTGGTCATAGAGGAGTGAAGAGCATGAGACTGATTCCTGTGACGCTCCAGGGACAGACAAGTCTTCGCTGAGGTCCAGCATTCTCCAGCCTTTGGCACCTTGACTGCAGCTCTGCACAAGACGTTTGGCCACAGGAGAAATGGTCGTGCTCAACTGAGCCTGGTTTCTCTCAAGGTTTTTTAATTCTTTACTTTCGCTAATTTGTGTTTTTTTCCTCTCCGTTCTCGCCACTGGCTTACATGGTTCAGGATCTGAAGAGCTGTGCATCAATGGATTTGCTCTTCAGTGTTTGGACTCTCAAGGTGCTTTCACACTTGGTTCATTTGCCTGGACCGTACCCAAGTTTGATTGTCTTCTCTTCCCACCTCCTCACTTGGTTTGTGTTCACACTGTCTTTTTTCCTTCTAAACCCCGGTAGGCTTGCGCCATCGAGCTGCTGTTGTGTTTACGGCCATTGCTAGGTGACGGTCACGAAAGCAAGCACCGAAATGGAAAGACGTTCACACATCGCGGTCATTCTGCTTTAACTGAAGATTTTGGTTTTGAACATACAGAAAGCGACTCGCGTCCATCTGCCAAAAAATGTTATAAACATTCAGAACATCACACAGTGTCTGCAGAAGCTGTTTTTGGAGGAGACAAGCAGATATCACTGTGTATCACTGTGTTTGCTCTGGCTCAGTCCTGCATGTGTCACCAAGGTACGAAATGTGACACAGACAAACACACGCACACAATGTTATGAAAACGATAGTTTGTTGTACAGTTGGCGGTTCACTTCTGTTATTTGGTACGTATTTTGGTGCATTCACATCAGAAGTTAACTGTACCAGGGTTCGCATGAACCATACCCCAGACCACCTCTTTCAGGCGGACTCGGGTACGGTTCACGGGTGCGCACCTGAGTTCAGATGACATGTTCAAACTCCCGCAATTAAACAAATCGGCAGACACAAAATGTTGTTTTTACTCTGGAGGGATGACTGCGCCGGCTGATTGTATCCCTGCTTTAGACAAAGTAAACATACTGAGAATGAAGCGTGGCCGTGGCTGGAAAATTATGTTTTAATGCACCGCTCAGCACTTCAGGAGGAGGCGTGAATTAATTTAGCTAAACTGCGACATGGTCATCTTGCGGATATATTACTAACGATCCATCAGGTAATGTTTTCCCTCTTTCTCTCTCTGTTGGTAAAGCGCTGTCAACAAATATTTTTCCTCCATATCCCATAATGCACAGCGCACTGGCTTACGGCAGCTGGATTAGTCCAAAACGCGCAGTACTTTTTGCGGTTGGACCTGTTTTAGTACGGATCATATTCTCACCACAAACAAACCGCTCCAGGGTTCGTTTGAAAGCGTACAGAGAGCTGCTTAAAGAGGCTTCGCTTATTTGGTCTGCTTTGGTGCGCACTCGAGTACGATTGCTGCATTCTCGCCTGGCTAAATGAATCGCACCAAGAGGGAAAACGAACTCTAGTGCGATTCAATCAAACTAAATAAGGCAGGTGTGAAAGCACCCTAAATAGTAATTATTAAACCACACTGAACTGAGCTAAACTGAACTCAAACACTAAAAACTGGACTGACACTGTTTCAATTTACTATGATCTTCTATGTGAAGCTGCTTTGACACAATTTACATTATAAAAGCGCTATACAAATAAAGGTGAATTGAAAAAAATTTAATTGAATAACCCGGTTGCAATCAGAGAACTAATTGTAAGTTTTAACTGGAGACTCTAAAAAGCAAGGAAATAAGCCAAGATAAGAACACATGTGCAGATAGAGGAAACATATAAGAATGCTGGGTTCAGAATTCTTGGAGAGGCTGTGGATTATTGCTGTAGCAATAAAACGCTTTATCTTGATACTTGAAAGATGTCATCTTTATTTTATTTTTGACTTAACAAGGTAATTTTTTTTTTATAAATTCAACTATTTATTCTTCTCTCGTGGACTATATATGTAAATGTCTTTTATATGAAATATCTTTTTGAAAATAATGATACATACATTTTGTAAATTCCTTCTTAATTTGGTAAAATATTGATAATATATTGCTTTGCAGATTGTGCGATGTGCATGTAAATTCTGACTTGATTTAATTATGATTTTCTTTTCATGTGCTCTTTCATTTTTTACTCTCTTTATACCTTTAATATACTATTTTAACATTTATACATTTTATATACACTCTAATTATTGTTATTGCAATAAAAAAAATAAATCTGACTTGATTTATTTACTTATTTGATCTCAGTATTCAACCAGTAATAACCATCACTACTTTTTTCAAAAAATGATATACTGTTTCCTCCATGCTTGTTTTGACCATATCAGGGCCACTGCTTCACTGTCTCCTGTCAGGCAGACGAACATTCCTATACAGTAACATGAGTGTTTGAGTACACGACTTGGATTCTCTGGCTAGCATTGACTAATATGGCTCAGGTGTCATTTGGCAGCTCTCAGAACTGGATAGACACCCTGTCGTACATCTGATCCTGTCAGCATGACATTAAAACATCGACTAACACCATGCTTTACTGTTTGATTTGTTTATGTCTGCAGATTACCACATCTGAAAAGGCCCTTCTTTATTGTTGGAACAGACATTGACACCAGATCATAACATCTTAATTAACAAGACAGCTTGAACAAGCTTTCCATTAATATTTCCATATATTAATATCCAGCATATGGACAGAGAAGAGGTGAATTTATTAACTTGTCAAGCCTTTTTTTTCAATAAAATGATCAATCAAATCATTCCAATTCAAAAGCAAGCTTTTTCCAAATGTTTTAGGGGTCCTGGCCTGTAGCAATGACTTCAACCCTAAATACAACCATCAAAGAAAACAATCTGCACTTATACATTTTTATTAAGTGAGACTTTAAGTTTTCCTGAAGCCCTTACAAATAGATATTTTTTTAGATATTAAAACACTTATTGCGGGCAAGGCAGTGGCGCAGTAGGTAGTGCTGTCGCCTCACAGCAAGAAGGTTGCTGGGTCGCTGGTTTGAACCTCTGGCTCAGTTGGCATTTCTGTGTGGAGTTTGCATGTTTTCCCTGCCTTCGTGTGGGTCTCCTCCGGTTTGCTCCGGTTTCCCCCACAGTCCAAAGGCATGCAGTACAGGTGAATTGGGTAGGCTAAATTGTCCATAGTGTATGAGTGTGTGTGTGGATGTTTCCCAGAGATGGGTTGCGGCTGGAAGGGCATCCGCTGTGTAAAAACTTGCTGGATAAGTTGGCGGTTCATTCAGCTGTGGGGACCCCGGATTAATAAAGGGACTAAGCCGACAAGAAAATTAATGAATGAAACACTTATTGCAAAATATACAAATTTATAAGAAATAGCACTTATAATAATACTCGTAGGTGTATTGTATGCTTCAAATATTTTTTAAATTATCTTCCAATTTTTTAAAGATGATTATGCCCATGAAGGATTTATTATTTATTTATGGATTGGAAGCAGTAATATATACACACACATTAGGTCAAAATGGTTAGCCTTCACTGAATATATATATATAATCATTAGGCTCCCCTTTTTTCCTCAATTTCTGTGTAATGGAGAGAATGTTTTCATAAATTTCTACATAATAGTTTTAATAGCTCATATCCAATATCTGATTTATTTTTTAGACACTTCTATACAGCTTAAAGTGACATTTAAAGGCTTAACCGGTTAGAGTAATTAGGCAGGGTACTCACTGTATAACGATGGTTTGTTCTGAAGACAGTCGGGGAAAAAAAAATGAGCTTAAAGGGGCTAACAATTTTTAACCTTAAAATAATTCATAAAAAATTTAAATCTGCTTTTATTCTAGCGAAAGAAACTAAACAAATAAGACTTTCTCCAGAAGAAAAAAATATTCTCAGACATACTGTGAATATTTTTTTTCAAATTGCTCATTTACGACATGTAAAAAAAAAAAAAAAAAAAAAAAAAAAAAAAATATATATATATATATATATATATATATATATATATATATATATATATATATATATATATATATATATATATATATATATATATATATATATATATATATATATATATATATATATATATATATATATATATATATATATATATATATATATATATATATATATATATATATATATATATATATATATATATATATATATATATATATATATATATATATATATATATATATATATATATATATATTCAAATGGGGGCTAATAATTCTGACTTCAACTATATGTGTGTGTGTGTGTGTATGTATATATCCGGCTTAATAGTCTTTAAATAAGATATTAATTGTTCATTGGTAGTTATAAAGTATGATTTTATTTTGCATCCCTAATTTTACCCAAAACCTAAACCCAACTTCTACCTTACTAACTATTAATAAACAGGTAATTAGTAGTTTGTTGAGCTAGTAGTGTTAGTTGTTTGTTAATAATGTTAAATGTGACCTAAACTAAAGAGTTACCATACATATAAATTATTATAAAAGTTTGATTGTAGTTGTGTAAATGTCACTGTTGAAAGTCAAAACAAAAGAGCAATTTCACTGATATGCAGCTCCACTTGTCTCAAGCCAATGGCGAACTTCACCAATTTATGGAAGTGAAGGAAAAAAAATCTAGAGAAAATACAGGCTCAAACTGGTTTCAACTAGCCAAAAGTCTTGTGCAGAGCTGCAGTTTTAATCCTGGTTTATACTTCTGTGTCGATTGATCGTCGTTCCCATTGCACATGCCTTGCGTGTTGCCGAGCATTTATACTTCTGCAACCTATTTGTGTTGCTCAGCAAAAACACTTCCAAAACGCTAGCTGGCGGTGAGGTTTTTATGTTCCTCTGTATTGACTTTCTTCACGGGTGTTTTGTATTTTTCTGAACGCTACCTTAATTTACAAGTAGCTCAAACTCACTCATTTAGAGGTGGGAACCAGCGGACATGCAACAAATTTTAACCATAAGGTAAACACAAAACAAAAGTTTCGATCTGGAGCTCTTTCATGGCACTTAGCACTTGTAAAACACTCACTCCAAAGAGTTTGCACGGCTCTCTGTCCTACTCACACTCGTCAGCACTACCAAGCCAACCAATCACAGAGTTTGCGCTATATGCATCGTTGCAACATGTAGATATATTTTTTGTGAGGTGCGCGTCAGCATCAGCCACGGCGAGGGGTATGAGACCATGCGGAGGCTGCCCCTTAGCATACACATGTGTTTGACATAGAAGTATAAATCAGCCTTTAGGAGACGAAGGCTTAAGTATGATGGATGACCATCATGGAAAAGCTGCAGGTCTAAGTAGGTCACCAGTGGGTGTTCAGGCGAGCCCACTGGATCAATGTGGAAACTTGTCTTTCACTGGGGTCTTTGCTGGAAGCAGTCTCACACTCTCGACTAATCAATGACCAACGACAGCCATCTGCCAGTGCTCAGGATGCTGCATCCAAGACTTTGTAGACCTCTTGATAAGAAGAAACAGAATAATGTACGGGTATAGATGCCATTCAAATGATCATGTCTTTTCAGCAAGTGTTCCCAGCTCTGGTTGCAGTACTTAATACAGCCTAACAAACCATTAAAGTATTTCAATTTCAAAAGTCTTGTGTTTGTGTTTTATGTGTATGCTAATGCAAAGAGATAGCTTTATTTACGATTTAAACTGACAGTGTCTTCCTCCTGAACTGTGAAATGAAGGCGTTCCAGAGTTAATTTGCCAGATATGAGAAAGATCTACTACCTATAATCAATTTTGATATTCTAGTAATAATCAATTGTCCACAATTAAATGAGCTATAGTAGATGTGAAGGGAAGGGATGTAACAGTGTATTCACATTGCAGGCGGCAAGAGTGTCAAAAGTTTGCTCTGCCCACCCTGATGACAACACTGTCTGCCTTGAACATCAAAATTTGCTACATTGATCTCATTTTGAGGCAACACGTGTGCATTCTGCGCGAAACAGACCACTCCAAGCTAGCACGCAAATGAATGATTCACTCCCTGAGTTATACAAAGGTTTTGTTAAAATTTAACAAATCGTTTAGAAACAATCCAATACTACACAGGAACATGCCTACATACTAACCCTAACAGCACGCACACACCTTCAATAGACAGCAATGGCAATTTAATATTTATCTTAAGGTGCATCAATAGAAGCAGTTGCATTAATAATACTGTGGCTTATAAAGGAATACAGATAAATTATATTATTAGTGTCTGTATAGTGATTGTGTATGTATATAGTAATGTATTTTGTCCAGTTTGTTCATTTGTTTGTTTTATTAATTAACTCATTAATCTTCAATAATTTTAGACACGGCATATACTGTACGCTGTACAATAAAAGCATGTAAATTTAACCGATAAGTTATATATATATATGAAAAGTGTTTTTAAACTAAATATTGAATTTTATTTGGTTTGCACATGTACTTGCTGAATTATTTCAAGGAATAAATTGCAATAATTCAAGAGTAATTAATTTAATTAATTATTTCGTTTACAAGAAACAAAAATGTAACATCACAATGAATTCATTATTTTTTTGTGTGCCACCCCAAGATTTGGTGTTGCCTCTTCTGGCCACCCCTAAGAAAATTTTCTAGGGGTGCCACTGTTTATCAGAAACCTTTTATCAATTGTTTCTTCTGCAATTGACAGCAAGAACAAACATAGAAACCTTGTCAAATTGACAAGCAGCACCTACATGTGTTCAAAATAATTAAAATGGGACAAATTTATACCACATTTCGAAAGTGAAACCCCTCATATACACCTCATATTTACTAATTATAAGTTCAATTTTTGCCATCTCTTCTTTACATTTACATTACAACACATTTAGTTCTGCGTTCTGATCCTTTATTGCATATTGACTTCATTTTTGATTATATTCCAATAATTTTATTTATTTATTTATTTATTTATTTATTTATTTATTTATTTATTCTGTATAACTGATTTATTTATTTTAGCCCATTAACTGGAAGATGTGATTTGATTTGTGTGTGTGCCTAGTGTACAAAAGGTTGATGGTTTAAACGATAATTAAAACTTAACAAACAATGTCCACCAAACATTTATTTTTTAATTTTATTATCTCGCTGTTAGCTATACTCTTTAAACAAATAACAATATAAGAATGATAATTATAATGATGATGGTGATAAAAACAGGGAGGGAAACCCCTGTGTTTAAATTATATTTTGCTCAAAGACTGTTTAATAAAGTTTTAATAAAGACTTTGACTAACAAGTAACCATTTATGGGAAAATACTAGAAATAGCATACCGTCATTCCTCCTAAAAACACTAAGATATGGTTTTTAACCTAACCCTAAAGCTTCCTCAAATACTGGGGAGCTAAGCTGTGAGGGGCTTTGTGGGTAGTCAATAAGATTTGAACATTTATACAATGTTTAAAAGGGAGCCAATACAGTGCTGAAAGAACCAGAGTATTACGACCTGTTGTTTCATTCTAGAAAGCACTCTAGCAGCAAAATATTGAACTAGCTGTAGTTTGTTAATTAGGCCTACAGGGAAACCACTAATAAACCACCAATCTAACCAAGAGGTCATAAAAGCATGATTAAGCTTTTCCGTATTAGACATTGTTAGCATATTTGGAATACTGGCAACATATTTAGGATGAAAAAATGCAGTTTTACAGATGCTTAAAATGTCCCCTTTACATGACAGGTTTCTATCAAAAATCCCCCAAATATTCTAGGTTATTGGTCCAATAAACAAGACCTCAGTTTTATCTGAATTTAGTAATAAGACATTTTAAGTCATCCAATATGTTCAATCTGTTCACTTTTGTGAATTCAAACAGATTATCAGGTTGAGAGGAGATTTAGAGTTGTGGAAACTAACTCATGTTTTTTTTTTAATAATAATGCCTACTAGTTGTATAAATACTGCAAAAAGTAAGGGACCAAGAACTGAGCTTTGTGGTCCTCCACAGTGTTTAGAAGGTGATGATTTACTCTTGAATGTTCCTTGCAGACAGCATTGGTTTCAAATGGCATCCTCAGAAGTGTCTTCCATTACACCACCTTCTATATATGTTTCAGTAATCAATGTGGCTTGGGAGGAAAAGAACATAGAAATCTTCTCAGTTTTACAAACCCAGAAAAATCATTCACTTTTTGTTCTTGATCCAAAACAAAACTGAACGAATATGTGTGTTGAAGCCATTTTTAGATAAGAAAATAAAAACTGTGTGTTCTTGACATATTCACACTATGCTTGCTGCATCACAGCTGTTTTACATAATCTCTGTGAACACATCATTAACATGACACAATGAGCGTGTGATGAAGGTTCTGACCAGCGGCCTCCCTCATTGACTGCATCACATAAGGAATCTCACACCATGGATGAGTGCGCTGAACTTTCATCTGTATCCTGCTGGCTGAATGCCATTCCAGAGTCATGCTGGACTCTGGAGGAGCGAGCCAAACCCAGCAGGAGGCTTCTGTCCAGTACACATTATGACAGCTATCAGTTGCCTGAAGGTTGTAAAGTTATGAATGAGCTGCTTATGAATTCTCTGAAAGGAAAACCAAGAAATCACTCTTTTAGACATGGTCGTGATTGACATATTGGCTGATTTGGCATGACAGAGTATTAAAATGTACTCATTCAGGGTGCGTTCTGTTCTGTACAGGCTCATCCCTTTGAACTAATCCCTTCGAAGTTCCTTCCAGAGTGAGAGATATTAAGTGTTTAGGGGACAAAAAAACATTTCTTAAATGTGCTTCTGTACCATCTGTGTCAATATTTGAACATGTTTAAAGAAACATGGAAGCAAAACGTGTTTATCAGTTGTCCCGGTCAACATCTTCCACTCTCAGTTTGGAGCACTTTGCCTTGACACTTTAATATGGCAGCCATAAATGTTCTTCAGTCCAAAGTGGCCTTCAGAGAAGCATTTGCCCTGTTTGGAATGCAGCTTATGGTTTTTCAGACTGTTCTACTTAGAAGTGTTCATCCCTATACCCTAATCCCAAAAAAGAATGAAAGCAGAAAAAAAAGCAAAAAAAAAAAAAAAATGAAAGGTGTTGGTGACCAAATGACTCCCTTACAAATAATAATAATAATAATAACACACACATGAGCTTCACATGCAATCACATTACAATCATATGTGAAATATGCAAACACTGCTCGAGATCACATGAAAACATGAAACTTTCGAAAACCAAGTTTCAGGTTACGCACATTTCAGATATGGGCCACACTTTAATATAAAATTCACACTATATTTACAAGCTATTACATTCATTCATTCATTTTCTTTTTGGCTTAGTCCCTTTATTAATCCGGGGTCGCCACAGCGGAATGAACCGCCAACTTATCCAGTACGTTTTTATGCAGTGGATGCCCTTTCATCCGCAACTTATCCCTGGGAAAACAAACGATTACCTATACACTGTAAAAAATAAACATTATTTATTTTACTGGTAATTGTATTTTTGTTCTGAATTGTCCAGTTCTTTTTTCATTATACAGTGAAATACCGGTTGTTTTACAGATATTTTCTGTAATAAAAAAATCAAACATTAAATTTACAGTTATTGCTTGTATTTGGTATTACGTTATTTTTCTGTCATTTAAAGGAAATTTTCTGAATTTTCAGAGAGTAAACGTAATTTTGCTAATATTTACAAATTATTCCTATAAAAATGGGGAAACAAAAATTCTGTCAAATTGCACTATTGAAGATAATAATCATATGAAGATTAAAGTGAGGTTAATAATGTCAAACAATAGCCTATTGTAAATATTACCTTTATATTACATATATATATATTATTATATTTACCTCACAAAAGGTTGGACTTAAACTGCACAGAGTTTGACACCCTTGTTTTACTGTTTTGTTTTATTATAAGTAAATTTTTCTGTAATGCATAGTATATAAATGGCTCTAAATAGCTGTTATCCCCACTCTAAAAACTTTTTATGGTACGCTCTAAAAATGTTTATGGTAAAACGGCTATTGTTAAAAAATTTATCAGTGGCTAACAATGTTGCTTTGCTAACTGTTACAATCACCAGCAATCTAGGGGCTGCGGATTGCTGGAGAACTACCAACGCAATCTCACGTCAATTCGTAACTCTTTGATTTAGTGGCTAATTCTTATGAATTCTGACGATCTTATTCATACTATTTAGTACGATTTGCTCTTCACCCAATGATGGTTGGCGTTAGGGCTGGGGTTAGGCCACGCCTCCTTTTTAAAATCGTACATTTTTGTACGACTGAATTCATACAAATTTGTACGAATTAGCCACTAAACTGACAAAACGTTAAATAATTACGTTTCCTCGTGAGATCAGACTGGAACTACACACACATTACGTTAACGAACAACAACTCTCAGCATGCACCTCGCAAACCCTAATTCTCACTGATTACACACACAGAAGATCATTATGGACTAATTTCAAGGACTATGAACTCAGCACACACAGACACATCATTGCTGAGTCTTATTAAACTGTTTAGTGAGCATTGTGATGGATTTTCCCCTTTCCTCTCGGCAATTGTACCCCTTTACTTTGTTTTGCTTTGCTTTACTTTACTTTGTTTGCTGCTCTTACGCTTGAGATTATCTGTATGGACCTGTTTGTTCCTGTTTCATTTTTTAATTGTAAGACGATTCTCTTAATAAATCTGCTGTTTGATCCTCAACTTTGATGAGCAGGCGTCCTTACATGACACTAACCTTGTTTTTGTTGTTAAATGGTGAGTAAATGTGTCATTTATAAAAAAAAATGATAATAATAATAAATACATTAAAATTAGATATATAATAGTTTGGTATATTTTATTTTTTTTATTTTAGAGTTTAACCTACATATCATAAGATTTTTTTAAAAACTTTTTTATAGTTTATCGTTATATTTACAGTGTTTTATGACAACAGCAATTATTTGTACTTGAGCTTTTTTTAATCATTCTTTAAATTCTTTTAATCATTCTTTTTTTACAGATTTTTTACAGTGTAAATAAACTAAATCAACTACTAATTAACTGCTTATTGGTAGTTTGGTAGTAATTAGTAAATACATAATTTTTACCCTTAAATCTTATACTTGATGACACAAAAGACCTTTTAAGGCAAGTCATTTCACTCTGCTGCCATCTTTGAAGCACCTCTGGGGCAGTATGTTCAGGCATTCTGTCTTGATAGGGAAACATCAAATTCTCCAAGATTGTTTGCCCAGCTTACATTACACATTTGCAATCATTAAAATTAAATCTCATATTTCTCATAAATCTCATTTATGGCTGTTCCGCACATTATCATCCTCTAGGTAATGCTTGTCTGATCGTGCTGCTCTTCTGAAGTAATCCACAACTTGGTCTTGATGGCGAATCTCCTGCAGAAATAACAGCGACTCTTTGTTTGCAAGTTTGTGGGTGTTTGAGTAGTTGCTGTAACAAGATGTACGTTAGACAGGACGGACTGCACCTTGCGTTTGTTTCATTCAGATTACAAAATCAAAAAACTTTTGTTTTCAAGTGCACTTGGTTCATTTAAAAGCACAGATGTCAAGCTTTATTTGGATATATTTTTATGTCTGTCAAGCATCTGAGATTCCAGTGTGTTTGCTGACCACCAAACTGTCCTAAAAGCACACATCTGGTCCGAGCTTCTTCCCTGAGCGATCGATGATTGGCTCTTGTACTAGTAGGTGGGGCTACATTTGCTATATGGACTGTTACACTTTTCCCCATTCAAAACTATAGGAATGCCATGTCTTGTGTATTCTATAGTCTTTGATGACACTTCAATATAGTGGCCGTGAATATTCTCACCTCAAAGTGGCCTTGGGACATAGTTTTACCCTGTTTGGAATGTAGTTTACTATTCTCAGGCCACATTCCATTCTTAAGGGCTCATACTGTTCTAATCCATAATGTTTACCTGGCCTCCTCTGTTTTAACACTGCATTGTTTGCATCACAAATTAAATATCTGCAAAGAGTTATTTATCCAATTTACTCATTTAACTGATCCAATATGACTACAAATGAGGAAAACAATAATATAACTACACAAACCATTAAATTTTTTTTAGATGTGTTTGTCATCATTGCAGGCACATAAAGGCACATTTTACACATTGCACTTCTTGGGTGTGAGTGTGTGGGTCTGGTTTAGCTTATATTGTCCCCAAAAGGGATAGTTAATCCTCATATTTTGACACTGTAAGTACTCATAAGCACTAA
Source organism: Danio rerio (assembly GCF_052040795.2). Classification (NCBI taxonomy): domain Eukaryota; kingdom Metazoa; phylum Chordata; class Actinopteri; order Cypriniformes; family Danionidae; genus Danio; species Danio rerio. The sequence continues at coordinate 18,758,510 of NC_141032.1, forward strand.
ATAAATAAATAAAATAAAAAATTCTTTTAAAAGTGCAATAGGTGATGCTGTAAGCATAATAGCTTTGAAAACACAGTCCCTCTCCTGCTGTCCAAAGCCACGCCTTCTGAAATCAAGAACACCATAAAGATGATAGTAGACAACACACTAGATCATGTCATTCGCACTTTGTAAAAAATCTACATCAATCTACAACATATAAATGCACCCTCTCGTTGGTGCTTTGTATGTTATTGACTCTTCCATTTAAAGAAGAATAGAAAAAATCTCAAGAGAAAGAGTATACTGTACAGATAATAGTAGTTTTTGTTGGATTGGTGATGCCACATATTTGTCATTAAAACAAATAACATAAAAACAAGCACTACAGTTGCGGTTCCTACAGCACTTCATTGGCTGTTGTAAATGCCAGTAGTTGATCATTAGATCCACTGTATAGTTAAAGGTGCACGAAACCCTCGAGTACTTTTTTTGAGATTTTAACAGAATTGATGATGACTGGGTGAGACGTGTCCGCGAACCCACGGCATGCAGTATTTATTCAGTCATGAAGGGTCGTTTGTGTTAGTTTCCTTGATCCATGGGGTTTGTTGCATGTTTTTCCTTGCAATCCTGTCAGGGCCAATACAGCAAAGTTGTGTGTGCTGCAAGCATTTTTGTGGGGAAACCAGTACAATAACTGGAGAATGGCGAACATTATTGTCTCATTTAGTGTTTACATGAACACGATTATCTTTATAATGATATAAATTGTGGTTGTGTATATGAAATGACAAATGTTGCAGGACTTTAAATTACTGTTTATTTCTTTGCATTTTAACTTTGTAAACTTAAAAATATTAAGAGGTTGAATGATCATTGTACAGAGATGATGGCAATTTTACAGGCCATATTGCTATAAAACATTGTTTACTTCACTACGTCAGTTTAATGGGGAAAGTATTAATCGAATATGTCTAATTGATGTAGGATTTGCAAATAAAATATATCATGCTTGGTAGTACAAGAAGTAGTATTTTTAAAATACAAAAAACAGTATGTTATTTTGATACATTTGTGGCCGCTGTATTTGTTAGTTTATTTTAATACACCTAAAATGAAGGTATTTTGTTTTTTTTGTTTTTTTAAATACATTTCAAAGTATTTTTCCCAACCCTGTTCATGGGTGGGTTAAGGGTTTGTGGACAAAAAAATATTGTCTGGTCAAAATAGCAGCAGTTTGTGTGTGTGTGTGTGTGTGTGTGTGTGTGTGTGTGTGTGTGTGTGTGTGTTAGTTTGGGTGGTTTGCAAGAACTGAAATTTGTATAATGACATGTGTTTGACCTAGGTATTACAACATTGGTGTTTTATGAGGACTTGCCTTTTGTCCCCGCAACTCAGATGCTTAAAAATCCTACATAACAGGGTCTTTTCACCTTAAAAAACTACCAAATATTTCCTTGAGAATTGGGTTTATAGAGGAAGAGACAGAAAAGACCCTATTATAAGTATTTTTATAGTAAAAATACATTACACTTATGGAGAGTCTTCATAAACCACAAGCACCAATGTGTGTGTGTCTGTCTGTGTATGTGAGTTTGTATGCGTGTCTGCGTGTCTGTGTGTGTGTGTGTGTGTGTGTGTGTGTGTGTGTCTGGTGTCTTGGCTTGTTCTCATCTCTCACAGTGAAAGCAGCTGAAGGTGCAACAAGAATGCAAGAATGGAGGTCTTTGTCACAGTACTCTTTCATTTTCACAGAACCTTCTTTCATGACTAACTTACTCTCCATCTATCATTGTTCACTTGCAAATACATTCTATTTAAGACATTTTGAAGCATTTTGATGCTTCATTGTATTTTACTATCAGCTTGCTGTGAGTTACTGATGTAGCAAATGACATGTCAGTATCAGAGATGTCCAATCCACAAGTGATCACAAGAAATGCAGCTGAGACAGTCTTGTCTGACCATTTGTGATCATGCTAAGATGAACACAAATAAACACATTTGTGAAAGTGACAACAATTATAGCACTATTGAAATGTATTGCTACCTAAATTACCAACAATTTTACATTAACAAATATCAGTAAATTAACAGTTATGAAAAACAATCTGAGCTAGCAATTTACTCTACTGAGTGAAGCCTGCAGTCACTGCTCTTTTGAGTCACTTTTCAAAAATTGCTAAAAGTAGCAAAATGAATGTTAAAAATTGCTAAAGTTGTTGCTAGGTGCTTTTAGAAAAAAAAAAAGTTGCTAGGGTAGTATAAAAAGCTGCTAAATCTAGCAACAAAGTTGGCAACACTGGTCATGAGGACATTATAATTGTGTCACGTAATTTTTTCTGATCACTTTTTTTAGTGGAACAAAATTAATTTGTCATTAATATTTCTCATTAGTGCCATTACTGTCAAAATTTTATAATAGTGTCATTAATATTCAATGACATTTCATGACACTTTAAATTCCTCCCACTGTAGTTGATTTTAGGAACATTATTACTGTTATAAAATTCATGATAATTATAATGCCCTCATGACAGTCATGTTTATGACAGATTTATGACAATTCATATTGTCTTTATTGCCAAGACATCAAAACAAAGACATCTAAAAAAAAAAAAAAAAAGACATTTGCATGTCATACTCTTTCTCTTGACATTTAAAAAGACATATGTGATTGAAGGGTGTCACGAGTGGGTAGTATGATCGCCTTACAGCAAGAAGGTCACTCATTCGAGCCCCGGCTGAGTCAGTTGGCAGTTCTGTATGGAGTTTGCATGTTCACCCACAAGTCCAAATACATGCGATACAAGTGAATTGAATAAGCTAAATTGTCCATCAGTGTGCGTGTGAAAGAGTTTGTAAGGGTTTCTTTGTTGGGGCTGAAAGGGCATCCGCTGCTTAAAACATATGCTGGATAAATTGGCGGTTTATTCCGCTGTGGTGACCGCCTGATTAATAAAGGGACAGCTGTCATAAGCATGCATAAAATCTTCTTCATGGCAATTGCCATGTCATGATTATAATGGTTTCATGGCAGTCTTATTTACACTTCTTTCAAGTAAAGTGTTACCCAAAAAGCTAGGGGTTTGTAAAAACACGAGATTAGGTATAAGATAATACGATTTTCAGAATTTGGGGTAAATCACCCTTTAAGTAACATGAAGCTATAGTTGAAACATCTTACAAGTTTAAGCAGATCAATAATTGCGCAAACCCTTTTATTGACTTGTGTCACTAGTTATGTTTTAAATCATCCAAAATGTAATTGTGCCAGTTCGATTTCTTAGATTTTAACTCTCTTGTTATGTTCTTGGATGGTGAAAATCTTCTTAGTTTGTCTTGCAAACATCCCACACAAAACTAGCAAAAAAATAAATAAATAAATAAATTATATATATATATATATATATATATATATATATATATATATATATATATATATATATATATATATATATATATATATATAGTATATGTGGTAGGATTTGTTGCTAATGAAATCAGAAAAGAAGAGTCATAATGAACCAGAGACTAATAATTGACTACACTATTGCTGTGCAGTATCTTTGGCTCTGTATATGATGTTATTCAGACCAGTTCACCTTGAAAATGTGTTCTCAAAAGTTGATTTAATACAGTCAAACACTGAAAAGAGCCTCAGTTAAAAGTGTGGCACAAATGTTTGGTTAAACATCAGGGGAGCCAGCACAGACATATAAAAGCAGACAGCTGAGCAAATAGACACTAATTAGGCCAAAATGAAATGCCAAACTGTTTGCTCAAGAGTATATGGTGCAGAGTTGGCGTGTAGGTAGGAAGGCAGTTAAATTAGATTTGAGCAATTCAACACATTCATTTCAGTTCAAATAAATGAATGAAAGAATGAACAAAAAGACTGGAAACTGCAGCCCTCACAGATCTCTGCAATAGTGTAAGTGTTTGGTTTATTATTTTAGTTATATTATAAAAACATAGTGTTATGAATATTAAAGAAATTATTATCAGTGCATCATAAACATGTATAACAGTCAGCAGATTTAAGAAATAATATTATAATATAAATAACTTGCCTATACTTAACCAAATAGCAAGGTTTAAATTTAAGTTGCACTTTAAGTAGCAATTATAATTAGTAATTGCATATAATTGGGCTTATAGTTGTGTCTTTAACTGTTTATCTTTGTATGCAGTTGAAACCGGAAGTTGTACATACACTCTTAAAAAGGCACAAAATTATTTTTTAAAAATGTCTGATTTACACTAAATTATATTAAACGTTTACTATTTTAGGTCTGTTAAGATTATGTAAATGATTAACATTTGCTAAATGCCAGAATAATGAGAAAACTTTTTTGAGATTTTTTTTATTTATTTCTAGACAGTCAAACTTAACATACATTTCTTTGGTATTTTTTTACTTTATTTTATTTTTATTATTTTGCTTTTAAACTGTATAACTTTGGTAAAATGTTTTGAGTATCCTTCCACAAGCTTCTCACCATAGTTTAAAGAAAGTTTGGCTCATTCCTCCGGGCAGAATTGGTTTAACTGAGTCATATTTGTAGGCTGTCTTGCTCGCACAAGCTTTTTCAACTCTACCCACAAATTTTCTATAGCAATTAAGCTCAGGGCTTTGTGATGGCCACTCCAAAACATTCATTCTGTTGTCTTTAAATCACATTTAACTAATTTGGCAGTATGCTTAGGGTCATGATCTGTTTGAAAGACCCATTCATGGCCAAGATTTAATTTCCTGGCTGATGTCTTGAGATGTTGCTTCAGTATTTCTACATAATGTTCTTTCTTCATGATGCCATCTATGCTGTGAAGTGGACCAGTCCCTCCTGCAGTAAAACAGCCCCACAATATTATGCTGCCGCCCCCATACTTTACAGTTGGGAGGGTGTTCCTAGGCTTGTAAGCTTTCCCCTTTGTCCTCCAAATGTAACACTGGTCATTATAGTCAAACAGTTCAATCTTAGTTCTATCGGACATGTCTCCAAAAATTATTCTTTTCCCAGTGTAATTTAGCAAATTGTAATCTGGCTTTTTTTGCTGTTGTTGTTGAGTCTGGCTTGTTGATTTTGCCATGTTGTCACACAAGGAAGCAGTGTGTCCGAGGTTTTCCTTAAATACTATACATTTGTGCCTCCAATTAGTTAAAATCTTGTCAATTAGCCAATCAGAAACTTCCAAGACCTTGACACCATCATCTAAGCTTTTTTAGAGGCATAATAATCTTGTTGTATGTAAACTTGACTTTCAAGAAAAGTTATAACAATTTCTCAAAAAATATCTCATTATTCTGCTATTAAGCATAACATAAACAAATTTGATAATCCTAACTTACCTAAAGGGAAAAGGTTTAGTCACATTAACATCTGACTTTTTTTAAATAGTTATGTGCCTTTTTATACAGTGTATACAGTGTATACTACACTAGTTTTAACTGTAACATTTTGTCTGATATTTTAACTGATCTTGCATATTATAGTGCGTGTGTGTGTGTGGAGGAGGATATTGTGCTTAGGGCAGCACCATCAACACAAATTGAATCCTTCAGTATTCCCAGTTTAACCCCTGGTCTTCTTTATGGAAATCAGTAGAAAGATCGTTTAAAGAGCAGAAGATTCCAATGATGCTCTATTGTGCAGATGGAGAATGCATTTGGCACCAACACAAGAGACAAGCACTTTCCTAGACAGAAGAGAAAGCTTTGGAAAAACTGACTGCTGGCTTTAGTGCAGAGTGGAAAACCAGATCTGTTTTGAGCAACCTGTTGAAGAAAGTGAGATAAATCTACTTTAATGAGCGCAGTGTGCATGTCAGCAGTGAGGCATCTGTTAGCAAAAGCTCCTACAATGCAAAGATGTGGGACCTTCCTATTTTTGAAATAATGAAAATAGCAAAACATATTTAATGCTGATGGACACTTGCATATATTTACTCTTCAACTTTAAAGGGGACCTATTATGCCCCTTTTTACAGGATGTAAAATGTCTTGGATGTCCGCCGAGTATGTGAATTTTTAAGTCAAGGGGGGTGAAAGGGGCATTGCCTTCTCAGAAAGAATTAGTGCCAACTCGGTTTTCAGAAAGGATTAGTTCACGCAAATATGATTTTTTTTTTATGTCATTAATTACTAACACTCCCATCATTCCAACCTTCAGAACACAAATTTAGATATTTTAGAATATGAAAAGCAATTGAATTCTGAAAATTGTGAAATGAAAGTAATAGTCCAGAGATTTGGTCCCCGCGTCAGGCCAGGGTGCATCCAAAAAAAAAGGTAACACCCCAGTGACAGCTCTTGTGTATTTATTTCTGAGAGTGTATGTAGCCTCTAAAATGTGCAAACTTTGAACTCACAACTAATTCTTTGAATACAACTCTCTTAAGCTCTAAAGAGAAAAAACTAAGAAATTTGCCATTATGTTCATTTTAGAAGAGACACAACTAACAGTCATGGGATTTTTAGTTCAGGATTTATATCAGAGTAACCTAATAAAAACGTTTAGTTGGACACTCAGTAGTCACTATAATTAATATTATATTTTATTATATTCATTATTATTAATGTTATTATAAGCTATACAATTCACAAAACAGACAACCTTTTTGAATGTTTGCTTTCCTTTTCAAATCACTAAGCGCACTTTTACAGTTGTGAAAAGAAACATTCTAGTATGCAGCAGCAGTCTCAAGTTAGGAGACTTACGATGATTGACCTAATGAAATACGTATATAGTTTATGAGTAAGTGGATTTCCCGCGGATCAACTTCTCCTATGTGCTGCAGGTAGGCAGAATAATAATCTTTAGAAAAAAAATTATTTAGGCTATACTGCTATTTGCCTATGTAAAATTAAACATCAGAAAAAAATATACTGTAGGCCTATTTTAACAGCATTTTAAGTACATTTAGCATATCGATTTTATTTTGACTTGTAAGCTCAGGGCACTCAAAATAAATAAATGTAATGTAACCAAACAAGTTATTAAAATAGGCTTAATAAATAAATAAAATGACGGGTAGGCCTAATAACCTATGGCTTTTGGTGACGTTTTTACAAATGCCAACTGAACAATTTCACGAAAAAAAAAAAAAAACTCACTCATGATAGCCTAACATAAATCACTATTTTTACCTTTAAAATAATAATAAAAGTTATATAGTCTGAGTAGCATGTTATCCATGCCAAAATTGAATAAATTTTCAATAGAATTTATTTATTTATTTATTTATTTATTTATTTTGAGATAGACAGACTCTGTTTGTCTGGCTACGCTAATGCCTTAAATGTAACTAAGTAACACATTTAGATACTATTTTTAAAATGACATTAGATTGTAACATTTCACTTTTTCCTAACACTTTGGTTCGGTAATGAATTTCACTATACTTACCAGTTATAGGATGTCTAACCGGGGGTTAGCTTCGTGTGTGGGCATAGTTTGACATCTTTACTTAAAACTTTAAACATTGATAGTATTTGAAAGATAACGGAAAGGAGAATAAAAGCACTTTTTGCATGGAAGCCATGATCCGTCTGCGTTTATGTACGTTGCCTAACCTTCAATGATAAAATCAGTAATAGCGAAACTGTGCATATTATTATTACCATAAAAAAATATAATACTGCCCTAAGTCAGTAACTTAGGCAGTAATGCAAACTAATAAATCAGTGAATATATAACCTAAATGAAATAAACAAGAGGGACCAGATTCCAACACAGGCTCATTCTGAAAACGTAGTCCCGTGGACATTTCTGGAGACCACGAATTATGTAGCCGGAGGTATGTATGGCTTAATTTATTTTTTTAAGCGAACACTGCGGGGCGGTATGACGCTGTTCCTTTTTACGCTTACCAGACGACTGCGTACCTCCGTGTGGAGGGCTTACCCGCTGCAACCAGTCGGTAAAATTTGTTGTGTTCAGGGGAGGAGGGTGGGTCAGTCGATTGGCCAGTCGTCCAGTCAATTGTTCAGTCATTCAGACAGACGGTAGGTCGACAGCGGCCTCTGGTGGGTTTACACGAGAACAGCACGGGTGTGAACGGCACTCGCAAGGTACATTTGAAACATGAAAAAGTGCACACAGCGGCCTCTCGCAGATTCGTGAAAACAAAAACTGCAAAAATAATGTACTTCCTGGGAAATATTTCGCAGTCTCCAGAAACGTCCACAGGACTACGTTTTCAGAATGAGCCTGGGTTGCCAAAATCAGTCACCAGTTCTAGTGCCCCCAATGGCATTAAAATGCCCCCTCAGTTATGACATCCTGACTGACCTTTTTAAGCTTTAATCCTAATTGTGCCTTTTTGGTGACTGTCCCTTTAAATTCAAATGAGATTGTGTTCCCAGCCCTCTTTTCAGAAAAGGGCGGAGCTACAAACGTCTATTTGTCACCATAATGGCAGACTCAAAAACAAGACTTGATGACATGTACAAAGAGAGAATGTCAATCTAAGTGTTTCTGCTGACTGGTTATGAAGTGTGATTATAAAAAATACAATTATTAATGTTTACCATTAGAAGCTGCATATATTCACAAACTGTTGCCACACAGCTGCGTTTAAACACTTTAATAAAAGGGATTTTTGCATAATAGGTCTCCTTTAAAAGATAATCTGAGTAAGTGAATAAGATAGCCTTATCCCCCCTAAAAAAAAAAAAAAAAAAACTTTTGGCAGACACTGCTATTCATCAAAAGCAATGAAAGCTGAATCATTTGAAAAGTCAATGGATTTTGGCTGGGGATAAATCCTGTCCTTGGCAGATGAACCTTAGATGAAGTCACAGAGAAAATATGAGGCAGTGCTACATGCCGCACCCACAGCTACACACACAAACACACAACACACACACAAAAGGCATTTTTAGGAAAGAGGGAGCATTGCGAACCAATTGTAATGCATGCAATATACTGTAATAACTCCCTTTATCAGTTGTAAATAGTGTGACACTGCAATTATATAATTAAAAAATGCAACATGAAGACTTGTATTATCAATAGTCATGAGTGTATTTTCCACTTTTCTTCTGAATGAAGACACACAATACAATAATGTTATTTACATTTCTAGTCTCTATGGGAATCAGGGGCTTTACATTGAAAAATAGAATATTCTAAGCAGCATTTGATGTTTGTTTAACATAAAAGATACATTTCGATTTTTCAAAAGACAAAATATCTACAAGGGCTTCTTACAAAAATACATCCTGATCATTGCAGCACAACAACATTCAGAGGTCTATTCTAAACACATTATTCAACTTCAACTTAATAATTTAAACGTAAAATCACGATTTTGAATGTGAAAACAATTGCAAGATAATATTGATTAATATACCTTGATTTCCTTTATGGTTTTTGTCTTAATTCTGTCAGAAGTCATTTTTCATGGACATTTAAAAACAAAAATCATAAATGTGTCACTGACGCGAAAAAAAAAAAGCTTCTTTGAATTCTGTTTGACAGATTAGGTAGCTTTGCTTCACGCACCGAAATTCTAGCTTCATCTTTTCCACATGGCCTCTTTCTGTGAGTATAGTTTGTTGTAAGTCAAAGCAAACAGTTTTTAGCCACAGAATCCCATGTGGTCTTTGGTGTAATATGAACAGACTAATATACTGTAATAATTCCTGTGTATGAGGTCTAGCAAATCCCTTAATTCTTTTTATTAGAGTAAACGATTAGTACTTCCTTTGTGTTGGCATTTCTTTCTTTGGAGTACTTGTTTTGAGAATTATTCTGACATGAAACAGGCAAGCCAGGGATTTACAAATTGTGAGTAGTTTTTTTTTTTTTTTTTTTTTTTTAACTCACTACCTGCCCAGCATAAACAAAAAAGACACAATTATGGTAAATCTTGACTTCTTCTCAATAGGGTATATGCAGAAGGCCTTTTAATTTTGCAGAAACCTGGGTCAAGCGCTTCCGGTGAACTGTATGCAGTTACAAAATCAGGGTCTGTTTTCTTAAAAATCCACAATCTCAACTGCCTGATTGATATATGATATAGAGTGGGTCTCAGATTGTAAAAGAAGTACTGCATTAAATTAAGGTTTCCTGTGCCATGTCTTCCAGTATTTTAAATGGTGCTTCTGCGCGAGCTTGCTGATCCTGACAGTGCGTGCTTGCAAAAGGATTTTCATTTCATTTTACGCTTGAACAAATAAATGAATGCTTAAGTCTATTGTATTTTAATTACATTACAATATTGATTCTGTAAAAGAAACCATATAAAATTGAAAAGTCACAATAACCATTCACCGGAAGTTTATCGGTATGGGAAAAAAACACTAGCTGTGCATATAACCTATTAGGATGGCAGGGAAGTATGATGGCATTAGTAAACATCTACTTGCTGTATTTAGCCAAGTTAACGTCTGCTTTATTTACAATTAACGAATTAATTAATGAGGCACATCTGCAGAGAAGTCACCAAATAACCAAAACGTATTTGTGTGATCATGGAAGTATGTCTTACAATAAAAACACAGTAAAAAAAAAAACTGCTGTAAAATTTACAGTATAACTGACAATTTTGGTTGCCAGTAATGCTGTAAAATTTACAAGCGCACTGTAAATTAACACTTAAAATTGTGCTTTGATTAGTTTTACAACACAATTGTAATTATTAATTTACAGTGTATTTTTTACTGTGAAATTTTACAGTATTATTGGCAATTTTTACAGAATTACTGGCAAAAATTACAAGCACACTGTGATTTAACAGTTACGACTGGGCTGTGGTTTTACAGTCCAGTTGTAGTTGTTAATTTACAGAGCACTTGTACATTTTACAGTATTACTGGCAAGCAAAATTGCCAGTAATACTGTAAGTTTTACAGCAATTTAAACTTAAAGGAACACTCCACTTTATTTATTTATTTATTTTTTGAAAATAGACTTTAAACTTCACTAGAGTTAAAGAGTTTGCCACTCTGTAAAATGTATATGAGCAATTAGTCATGTCCGCATATGTTTTTAATTTATTGTAACCTATTAAACTAATTAATTCATGTTCTAACTTAATTGTATTAGTTACACAAGCTGTTTAAGACAGTTTACACAATATAAGTTTAATGGAATTATACGGTTAATTTGATTCAGCTTCAAAATTTAAGGTAACCAGGATATTTTTACAGAGCAGCTTTACCATTTTCATCATGGAATGGCAGCAAAGTTCCTTGATTACCATGTCAGAATAGTTCGGCTCATATCGGCCAGACAATTGTAGCTTTTCATTTTCTATTGGATTTAGTTTATGATATAACTACAGAAGAGTTAAGCTAGGAGAATTATTTAGGACAATTTAAAAAATAGTAAAACTCAAATGTAACTTTACGGGAGTTGTAATGTAAAATAAGCTTATTAAAAAAAAGTGCAGTGTTCCTTTAAATGGGCATGATGAAAATCATCAAACTAAAAACTCTTAAAAGAATTTGAGATTCCCAATCACCTCAGACTTAAAGGGACCTAAAAGTATAAAATATATTTTTAAGCTCAGCTCTTCAGAAGATGATTTATGGAAAAAGGCACTATAACGTTTTCCATCATGTGAGATTTCTCACATGATGGAAAACTCAAGGAAGCTACCACCATAATTGCTAAAGGTCCTTAATATGACTATGTGTCACTTTGGTAAATGAAGCACAAGACAAGAGATAAAAATCACAAATTCTTGTGGCATGGTCATGTTGTTGGTCACATTAAAGATCACCTCAATAAAGAGAGCTAATGAAACTGAAGAGAAGAGACAGATAGAGTACATCTTCAGAACAGGACTTGCCATTCAATTTGCTGTCTGTTGATAGGCTGAAACTTGTGCAGGATATTTCAACCTAGCCAAAGTCAATGCGTGGTCGATATTCAAGTACCATTGGGTAGACCTGGAGAAAAACATAATATAAGAATAGTAAAATATGTCAAACTGATGGTTTTCTTTAAGACTGCATGTGCTCTATCAGACATATTCTGATATTCAATAATTCCATATATTGTCATAATAAACATTCACAATAGATATTATGGACATCTCAAAATACAGTGAGTAATTATTTAGGACACATGTTAATAGCGTGAATTATACACTATAAAATAAACCAATGACAAAGACTTTTAGCTCAATTAATAGTAATTAGCTGCTTATGAATAGTTATAGTAGTTGAGTTTTGGTATTAGGTAGGAATAGGGATGTAAAATAAGATAATACTTTATAAATGCTAACAAACCGTTAATATCTTAATAATAGGAAGGTAATAAGTCAGTAGTAAATGGTGTTGTTACTTAAACTAAAGAGTTACCATTATTTATTTTTTAAACTTTTAGAGTGCTTTTTAGGAACATTTATATTGCACTTTTAGCTGTTTATAACAGAGTCAAATGCCGGTGAGTTGACTAAATCAAACATGAACATTTTCACATGTTAATCTGGCTTAATGTAGTAGACAAGCAATAAATTCAAAGTCGTAATTACAAGTCATAATCCTTTATTATTTGGAGTTAATAAAGAATTCAATTCAGTGGTTTTCTTTTTTTCAAATATTTACAGTAAGTAACTGTAATTAATCTCAGATTCTCACTGTTGTTTTAAATCCATTGACTATGACTTATTGTAAAGCATCATCTATTGTGCTATTGTAGTTTTGCAATTGAATTAGCTAGAAACACTTGTTTACTCTAAATATATATATACAGTACAATAACGTATATCAGGGGTCACCAACCCAGTTTCTGGAGAGCTACCTTCCTGCAGATTTTAGTTGCAACCCTGACCAAACACACCTGTTTGTAATTATCAAGTGCTACTTTAGGTACTATTAATTGGTTCAGGTGTGTTTGATCAGGGTTGGGAATGAATTCTGCAGGAAGGTAGCTCTCCAGGAACAGGGTTCTTGACCCCAGACGTATTTACTGTATGTTGAATGTACTGTATTTACAATAAAATAATACACCTAGTATTTTTTTGATATTATACATTTTAAAAGTAACTTTTTTGCAGCTTGGATCAATATCCTGATAATACCGCATACGGTGATAAAAGCTTCAGCTATTAATTGAAGCAAGACAATTTGATAGCTTTATAAAACTGTGTTATTTATTGTATTTTTCATATTTAGGTAGTTTAAAAAACATCCACTATTTCAATAATCTTCTAAATGCCATTTCCAATTATTTCCCCCACAAAGTTTACCATGAATTCACAAAAAAACTAAACAAAACATAATTGCCAAAACAAACCGAAAAGGTTTCAGTTCTACATTTTTTTCAGGAAAGCATATGCAAATGCAAGAAATGGGTAAGACTTTATATAACAAAATGATCCAAGTAGGGATGCATGATATATCGGCCGATAAAGGCTATTTTTAAGGTTGTTGTTATCGGTCCGATGTCAAAATTAGGCATATATCTTTAAGCGGAAAAATTACATAATTGTATGGACCTGCCTGCCTCAAACTTGCATGAGCGGAACTTGTTCAGACTGGTCCAGTGCACTGTGGGAGCTTTCCTCACATTGTTTATTCCTTCAAAGTCCATCCTTTCTTCATGTGGTATTGCTGTGCATTAATAACTCAGTAAGTAACCATGGTCCTTTTCATTGTATATATGTTTGACAGAGTGTCATTGTGTATTTTGGTTTCAATCGCTTTGGCAAAAATACATCTGTAAACATAACAGCAGCGATGCACACATGCTAAACAACTCAACGGGTTGTTTGTAATCTAATAATATTTGTTTTTATCAACGCGTTGCTTGCCATGTGAGCTTGCCAAGATTGTATTTAGTTTGATTGGAATATTTATGATGATTATAATATTAAAGAGGACTCGTGATGGCTATTACCACAGTGAGCCACACATAGTGAGCCAACAGAGCCACTCCAGAATAGGGGTTCTTAGCCATTCGTCACATTCTGTCTTTATATTATGCACTGTGTTTGTCATAAAGTCATCTGTGCTCAATGCTTAGGTGTTGTATCAAAATTTGATTTGAGGA